>NC_091243.1:3356708-3533376 GCF_040958095.1 Procambarus clarkii | reverse complement strand
ATGGGTTAGAATAGTTTTGGCCAGAATAGCAAGGAAATGGTCACCAAAAATGGTTTGTTTTATCATTCGAATTTTTACGACAAGTCTAGAATGTTTCTCATAGGTTTTAATAGGTCAGGATGGGTTATGATAAATTAGAAGAAGTCAACATTTGCTATAACCAGTTGGAATAGGTTTGGATAGGTACCAACAAGTTAAAAAAAAATGTAATGAGTGGTTATCAACTTTAACCGTTTAGGATTATGACTGGTGAGAAAAGGTTAGAATTGGTTATGACTATTCTAAATAGAGGGAAAATAGGTCATAACTGGTCAGAATTGGTCAGAATTGGTCAGAATAGATAATGACTCGTCAGAAATATTCAGGATTAACCATGACTGGTCCGAAATGGTCAGGATAGGTTATGGCTTGTCGCATTGATTATGATAAGTTATATCACGTCAGAATGGATTATGACAGATGATGTCTTGTCAGAATTGGTTAGGATAGGTTAGGATTATTAAAATTTAAGTTAGTTTAAGTTCGCCTACGTTAGTACCATGTTGATAGGACAAACAATAATTTATTGAGTCGTTTCTGCACGATGTTGGCATTGTATCTAGGTCAGCGCAAGTTGTTGACGCTGTGTTGGTGACGCTAATGTTGTATTGTGTCACTTTAATAGTGACACTGTATTTGTGACGCGCAAGTTGGTGACGCGGATGCAAGTTAGATATTGTACACGATGTTATTGATACATCTAAGTCTGCGCAAGTTGTTGTTGCTGCAGGTACATTTAAACGTACCAATGACCCCTCGTAGGGCAATGGTTAATCTATTTTACTGCAGGACTTCCAATGACTAGGGGCCAGATTTACGCAGCAGACGTCCTCCAAACTAAGACCCAAAAGTGATTACATGGACCTGCCAAACCCCCTGTTTATGAACGAAAAACGGTTTACACACGACTCACCACTGTTGATATTCGAACACTTTCAGGGACAAGTGCTTCACTGACGAATTTTGTTCGAACCACAACGTTATGGATGTTATGGACTTGAGTCGAGGACGGGTTATCAACCCGTCCTCAACTCGAGTCCATTGCTCTGGATTGCTCTGCATGGGGTCTGCTGGCCAATGGTCCCGGAGCGTGTTGACTTGCGGTCTGGCAGTGAACACGCTCCGGTGCATGTTCTCTTCCTTACAGCTTAGCCTTGTGATTAATATGGTTCCTCACGGGAAAGATGCTACGTTTCGTAAAAACATTCATCTCGAGTGAGTCGGACTCACTAGAATACCAGAGTGGAGAACAGCAACACTAAACATGTATAAGGGAACATTGGGAACAAGTGCAAGCACTCTACAGGGATGAATTTAAATACTCCAGTTCCGGCTCCGGCACTTGAGTTTAAGTGCCTGTCCGGCCAGAGACTACCATGGACTTGAGAACTCCACAGAGCACGTCCTACTCTTACTGCTTGCGGACGTCCACGAGCATCGCGAACTTCTAGTATTGAAGCAAATGTTAGTCTCCAGTCAATTTAATCGTTATCTGAATTGCTAAATCTCAAGGTAGTAACTAAAACTTTAACATACTTAATAACTGAAATTTTCATCTGAAAATGTTACTAAAGGCTTCATCCATCATATTATTTCAACCAAATTTTAATGATCCCTTCACAGAATTAACATAAATCATCATACACAAGAAAATACAGACCTAATAATCACTAAATAAATGTATCAACAATGATAATAAAGTAACATAACTAAATTGAAGGAGAAGGAGTGAAACACTCACACGCACACACACACACACACACACACACACACACACACACACACACACACACACACACACACACACACACACACACACACACACACACACACACACACACACACACACACACACACACACACACACACACACACACACACACACACACACACACACACACACACACACACACACACACACACACACACACACACACACACACACACACACACACACACACACACACACACACACACACACAGATTCTCTGTATGAGAGAGGTCAGATTCTCAATGGAAATGATAGGGTAGATATAGACAGTTTATTTAACACAAAAGGCACGCTCACTTGGGAACACAGGTGGAGATTGAGTACCCAAATGCGCCATAGAAAGATCATTTTAAGTGTCAGAGTAGTTGACAAATGGAATGTATTAGACAGTGATGTAGTGGAGGCTGACTCCATACACAGTTTCAAGTGTAGATATGATCGAGCCCAGTAGGCTCTTGAACTTGTAGACCTGTTGATTGAAAGTTGATTGGTGAATCCAAAGAGCCGAAGCTCAACCCCCAGCAATCACACCGAGGTGAATACACACACATATTCCTGCTTAGCGTCTTCCTCAGGTGTGTTCTCACCCTCGCTTCACGGGATCCTCCACTGAGTTTAATTGACGTGTTTCTGATGCCCCTCCTCTGTGCCCTCCCGCGTGCCTACGTACTCGTCCTTAAATACAGTGTGTGTGTCCTTGAGGTGAGCGGGTACCCGTACCCTATTCACTACACACCTGTCTGGCCATGTCATCTCTCCACTGCACACCTGCCATGTATCAGTCGCTTTCCTGTGCACACCTATCCAGTATCGTCCCTTCTCTACACGTCCCTCAGTCAATTTCCATTTTCATTACACACCTACAAAGCTATGTTCCCCCTTCTTCTACACACCTGTGTAGTCTCTTCCCATTACACCTACACATCAATAGAGCCTCGTCGTCTGATCTCTACACACCTGTGTAGCCTCCTCTCTTCTACACAACTACCCAGTCTCATTCCCCTCCACTACACCTGTCATGTACGCAGAAGCTTCCTATAAACGCTGCTTCCAAGCGTTCGTAACTACCTTCAGTGTTCGAATGGTTATATTCTCTATAAACTTATTTCACCTGAAGTAACATTTCGTTACATGAGTCTGACAGATTTACCGAGAGCCCGCGGGTGGTAATGGGGTTAAATTGGCGTCCTGGTAATATTCTATGATTAAGCTTGCGTGAAATATTTCAGAATTCCGGCCTATTAAAGCTGTCTTAGACAGGCTGCCCGCATCTATCTTTCATTGACAGGACGAAGCCACTTTACCCATGCAGCCTCAACAAACACATTCATGTATAGGTGTGTGTATAGTTTGTATTGACATCCTGTATAGCCGCCCCGCACACACATGCAGCCTACAGTTGCCACACACACATCGAGGCAACCTGTTCTCTCCAGACACAGAGGCAGCCTGAAGAAACCCCACACCTCAGCCAGTCTTCAGAAATCATATACATAGGAAAACAGAAAACTGCTGAATACACTGGACACCTGCAGCCGCGTCATGCAGGCATCCTGTGTATGCCACAAAAGCAGAATGCAGCCTCCTCGTGCAGGCAGTCTACAATCCCCACATTCATATGCAGCCTGCAGCCGCGACACACACACTCACAATCTTCAGCTACAAAACACACACACACACACGAAGGCTGCGTTCACGTCGCCACCCTAACTGGCAATCTGCACTGTTAGGAGGCGGCCAGTTCACACGCACTGGTAGTGTACAACCGCAACACATACACGGAGACGGCCTCCATACCACATACAGGCAGCATACAGCCTCCACACACACAAACTCACACACACACACACACATGTGCAGGCAGTCCATAGCTTCCACACACTTACAGGCAGCATACAGCCTTCACACCGGTGGGACACAGGTGAAAGCTGAGTACCCAGATGAGCCACAGAGACACTAGAAAGAAGTTTATAAGTGTCAGAGTAGTTAGTAAATGGAATGCATTAGGAAGTGATGTGGTGGAGGCAGACTCCATACTCAGTTCTAAATGTAGATATGAATTGTCCACCAGTTGATTGACGGTTGTGAGGCGGGACCAAAGAGCCAAAGCTCAACCCCTTCAAGCACAACGAGGTGAGTGCATACAGAAAGCATACAGCCTCCATACCAACATACAGGTAGCATAAAGCCTAAACACACACACACACACACACACACACACACACACACACACACACACACACACACACACACACACACACACACACACACACACACACACACACACACACACACACACACACACACACACAGGCAGAATACCCTCCACACACTCATACAGGCAGCATACAGCTCCCAAACACACATACAGGCAGCATACAGCTCCCACACACACACACATACAGGCAGCATACAGCTCCCACACACACATACAGGCATCCGGCAGCCACCACAAGCACAACTTGCAGCTTGTCACTGCTTCACATACATGCACCTTGCAATCGCAAAAAAGTCTTGCAATAACGAGTATTTTTCCCGAGATGTAAGGTAGGTTGCTTAGTTTCCGGAGCATCTGTTATGAAGAAGCTCAACCAAGTTCGACCCTTCCAGTTTTCCCTCTCCTTCCTCTTCTATCCTTCCTCTTCTCCTATTCCCCTATTCCCGTTCCTCTTTCTATTCTCCCATTCCTCTGAACGCTAATTCAGCTCGACCTCTAACTGAGTGACATATGGAGAATGAAATGAAAAGGTGGACTTCATTTCTATTGCGGTCGACAAATGTTTCCAGACACGTGTTTGCTCATGAATATGTAACAGTGCTTTTTAAAACCGGTTTGCAATTCTAAACCACCACACAAAAAATCAAGTAAACAAATAGAAATCATTGGACTATTCAGGTAATTTAACTATTAGAAACTAATTAAAGGAGAGACCAGCAAATAAATTATTATTTGTTTATGTAACAGGAATGTAATATATTTATTCAGATTGATTACAAGCAGAGGTCAGGAACAGGTGTCAACGTGAAGTTGTGAACTGGATACTTCGAGGATATTAGTCGTATTATATTTGTTGCATGTAGCTCCCAGTACACTGTTATACTGAAGCTGTTGGGAGCTCTCAGTACATTGTTATACTGAAGCTGTTGGTAGCTCTCAGTACACTGTTATACTGAAGCTGTTGGTAGCTCTCAGTACATTGTTATACTGAAGATGCTGGTAGCTCACAGTACACTGTTATACTGAAGCTGCTGGTAGCTCTCAGTACAGTGTTATACTGAAGCTGCTGGTAGCTCTCAGTACACTGTTCTACTGAAGCTGCTGGTAGCTCTCAGTACACTGTTATACTGAAACTGCTGGTAGCTCTCAGTACAGTGTTATACTGAAGCTGCTGGTAGCTCTCAGTACACTGTTCTACTGAAGCTGCTGGTAGCTCTCAGTACACTGTTATACTGAAACTGCTGGTAGCTCTCAGTACAGTGTTATACTGAAGCTGCTGGTAGCTCTCAGTACACTGTTATACTGAAGCTGCTGGTAGCTCTCAGTACACTGTTATACTGAAACTGCTTGTAGTGCCTGTTTCACCGTTTCACTGAAGTTGTTTGTAGCTTTCAAAACACGGTTTCACGGAAGCTGCTAGTAGCTTACAGTGCACTGTTTCAATGAAACTGCTTGCAACTCTTATTGCAGTGTTTCTCTAATACTGCATGTCGGTCTAAAAATATTTTTACACTGAAGTTGTTTTTAGCCCTCGATACGCTGATCCAATAAGCTGCTTGTATCCCTCGATACATTGGCCCAATTAGCGGCTTGTAGCTATAGATATAGTGATTCATTAAGATGCTTGTAGCCCTCTATATAGTTGTTTATTAAGCTGGTTGTGATTCATTAAGATGCTTGTAGCCCTCTATATAGTTGTTTATTAAGCTGGTTGTAGCCCTCGATATTGTAGTTAAAGAACCTGATTCTAGCCCCTCGATACACTGGTTCAGTGTACACTGGTTCACTGTACAGTACTGTACTGTACTGTACAGTACTGTACTGTACTGTACAGTACTGTACTGTACTGTACTGTACTGTACAGTACTGTACTGTACTGTACAGTACTGTACAGTACTGTACTGTACAGTACTGTACAGTACTGTACAGTACTGTACAGTACTGTACAGTACTGTACTGGTTCAGTGTACACTGGTACACTGGTTCTCGTAAGCTAGTTGTAGCCCTGCTATAAGTTGTAGCTTTGCTTGCTAATAACAAAAAATATTCTGATTTAATTAATTTAGCGTTTTTTTGTGTATTATATGTTTGGTTAAACTTGTGTGTGTTTTAGATGTGAATCTACAAAAATCTACAATGTGCATTTTTTTCTTTGAATTTTTAACTTTTTTCTAATGTATGTCTTTTATTAAATATTTGTTCACCAAACTTTTCAGATTTTTTGTGTTATAATTTTCATTTGCTTTACAGACTCATTACAGAGCTGGGAGAGCTATGGTGGCTGTTGACGTAAGTGCTATTCACTACCACCACCGGGCTCGTAGATTTGCGATTATGGCAACTGTTTTCTGTCTAATAGCCGTCTATGCTCATGCTTCATGCAGGACGGCGTTCAATTCCAGACCGTCCAAATAATTGGGCACCATTCCTTGGTACCCCCCCCCCCCATCCCTTCCAAATCCTAACTCTTTCCAAGTGTTTATATGTTTTAACGGCTTGGCGCTTTCTCCTCATAGTTCCCTTCCCTTCCCTTTTCTCCAGTGAGTGAAACTTGTCATATACCATATAAGAAGATAATTATTTGATTAAAATCTAATGTAGCTAGAAAAGGGTATATATATTTACCGTCATGATATTATCTTATATGCTATTTCTATGATATTGTCAAGGTAAATATAAGTGACTTTCACAGCACTCTAGAAAATTTCACTTCCTCGTCATTTGATTGACTTGATCAATCAAGGAGGTATGATGTTACCTGACATTTTCGAATTGACTAAAATATTAGTGATCCCTGAGCATATTAAGAGTCAGGATGATTGCCTCTCCCTTGCGCTATCATTGGCTGACATCGGACAGGTAACTCCAATTAAATCTTAGTATTCTCAGTTTTCTCTCTTTGAGGAAGCTATACTTGACGGATGAAAGCAACCATTATGTTTGAAGTAGTCACGATTTGAAACAGTCAAGGTTTTCAGGAAATGCAAGCAACGACTGTTTTTTTCTCAAGCAGGGCCAGGAAAAGAATGGGAGCCAAATTTTGGAACGTAATTGAAAATGGAGCGTAGGCAAAATTGTTCACCGCTTTTTATTACAGCTTAAGGCGATAAGTAAAGACCAAAATGTCGAATTCAGCTCCAGTGGCTTTCGGGAAGTGGTGTTCAGCTCGAAACACTATACTAGTAATAGAAAGTGAAAGAGGTAATAATGTATTTATACGTAGGTAGGCAGTACCCTCTACAGTCACTGTGTTGGTGGATTTCTCGTCTCTGTGTCCGTTAAGCGTGACACTACTCCCAATGATTTATGAAAGTTCAATTGGCTTTGCGTTCCTTCTCAGAGACGTAAGTAAACACACACAACTAAAATGCATAAAATTATACCTTTAACAATCCCAATGTTGAAGATATGCTAGCAATCACGGTCATTATAGACGAAGTTGAGGTGGCCACGGGAAAGAACAATAGCAAGAATTCGTCTTGGATGCAAATATCCAAGGAGATTCGGAATGGAAACAACAGTTGATCAACGGAGTTGCAGAATCTGTGGTGAGAGTGACGATCACAGCCTTGACCACTACCTGAGAGAATATTTAAGAGACATTAAAAAATATGTGTAGACTAATAATTGCCTGAGCTAAGAAAATACTATATGTCAAATATTGACTCTGCTCTCTAAAGATTTTCCCCATTTTGCGTCCACAAGATTACGTAAATTTGAAGGGTTGACCAATGTTAATCAACTTGTTTGATAAGCTGTTCATCTGAGACAGTTTAGCAAGTCCCAACTGTGTCTGGGTACAAGCGACAGGATGAACAAACCAGCGGATTTTCTTCCTATTGGGGAGTGTTGTACATGCTGCTATGGCGGTATGTCCCCTCACGGGATGAGTGGTGCTGTCCAATAAACTCGCCCTTCGGGGCAAAAATTAAAGACAAAAAAATTACATATTGAAGGAAGTTCTACATATCGAAAGAGGTTCTGCAGGTCGAAGGTGGTGGCAGAAAAATATTATCCAGGAGGTGGATGGTGGCAGCGATTCCAGCAGCAGCTCGTAGGTTTTACATGACAAACCTCTCTGACGAAGCTCTGATTCCGTATTCTCACACGGCGTCCGAATATCTCCAAGAACTGTTTATTTTACTTTATTTATCATTGAATATGATTGTAGGCATCATACAATATAAATAGCGTTTAATCTCGGTTTTGGAGGTTTGAACAGCGTTGGAAGTTGTTTTGGAACCTCGTACCAATCTGATCTCATTTGTTAAGGGTCGTTTGGTTAAAATTATGAACCAAATAGACATGACTAGGGATATTAAGCAAGTATGGTAATTATCCAAAGAAGGTGCCAAGCCGGGAACACTATGTTAGCAAGAAGCAGTAAATTATAAAGCATTTATTCGCAATTATTATGAATGTTTTTCCATACTAAACCAAAGTGGCGACTATGAGATTCTTACAGAATTTCTAGTGTCTGTGCTAAAATACGAAGAATGATCAAAGCAATGGATACAAGGCATTTTATCCAGACGGGTTACGATTGGCTCTGACGGATCAGGACCAGATTAGCTAAACATTTTCTATTATATGTATATTGGTTCCCTCTCCCCCCCTCCCTCCCCTCTCTCATTCTCTGCCTTTCCTTCTCTTTTTGCCTTCCAGTCTCGTTTCTCTATGTCTACCTGTCTCTTTCCCTCTCCCTTTTCTTCTCTCCCTCTCTCTTTTCCCTTTTTTATGTCCCCCCCCCCTCTATCTCCGCTTCTCTATTTGCTTTCCTGTCTCTGTGTCTGTGTTTCATTATGTTTTTATGTCTGTCTGTCTGTCTGTCTGTCTGTCTGTCTGTCTGTCTGTCTGTCTGTCTGTCTGTCTGTCTGTCTGTCTGTCTGTCTGTCTTCTCTGTCTCTCTCTCTCTCTCTCTCTCTCTCTCTCTCTCTCTCTCTCTCTCTCTCTCTCTCTCTCTCTCTCTCTCTCTCTCTCTCTCTCTCTCTCTCTCTCTCTCTCTCTCTCTCTCTCTCTCTTCTTTCTTTCTTCTTTCTTTCTTTCTTATTTTCTTCTTTCTTTCTTTCTTTCTTTCTTTTTCTTTCTTTCTTTCTTTCTTTCTTTCTTTCTTTCTTTCTTTCTTTCTTTCTTTCTTTCTTTCTTTCTTTCTTCCTTCTTTCTTTCTTTCTTTCTTTCTTTCTTTCTTTCTTTCTTACTTTCTTTCTTTCTTTCTTTCTTTCCTTCTTTCTTTCTTGCATTCTAGCTCTCTTATTCTCCCTGAACGTTAGGTTGGCTAACATCATAATTCTTGCATCCTTTACAAGTTGTTTCTCTTTGATGAGGGGAACTCATTTTGTCGTGTACACCTAATTCCGTTTATATTCTTAATTATTTTCCCTTACCAATGTAACTTATCTCTGGAAATTTTCACTTTTAAATATCACGGTAATTTCTGTTGCCCAATCGAAGACTATAGTTAGACATTAATTTAGTAATTTCATGGTGATTTTTTTCGTCTGCAAAGGATGGCATAGAAGATGGGACTTGTAATTTTGTCTATATCTGGTATGAGAATGAGAAACTGCAGTGATGTAAGGACTTTACCTTGGGATACACTGCCTTGTATCCTTGGGATACACTGCTTTACCTTGGGATACATCTCATGTATAGCTTTCCTGTTCCATTTCCGTTTTTACAGGCTGATGTGATTACTTACGTTTCTGCACTCATACTTCAATCTTCCTGTTAATATTGCCTTTTTCCGTGTTGGGATATTCGTGTCTGCTTAAGTATTTAAATTATCCTTTTCCCTTTGCAATTTTTTTCAGCATATAAACATATTTTATGCTCACTTTATTTGCTTCGACATCCAGGTGTTCTCTTTCTTGCATTGGATCTTCGGTATTTAACACACTTTTCATTGAGCGTTTATAAATTCATCATTTTTTTCTACTCTATTCTCATATTGTTAAGAAAATATTTAATAGATTTTCCAATTCTTAATTTTTTGGGGTCTTATTTCAGGTATTGGTTTCGGTTTGTTCTTCAATGCGCTTCTGATCTGAATGTTTAGTTTCTGAACAATTCTTGTAATGTCCCTGAATATTTCTTTATTGCCTATGAAGATCACATAGTAACTATTTTCGGTACTTGGTCGATATGTTATCTGCTGATTGAGGGAATTTATTTTTACAGAAGTAGCTCTCTGACCTGTGTTTGACGGTTTTCAAGTTGGTTTCTTGTTATAATATTATTGTTTGCTTTTCTCCATCTTAAAATGACCAGATTTTAGTATCCAAGGAAGATAATATCTAGTATTGAGTTTGCCAGATTATCGAAGCACTTCTTCTCTATTTTACTTATCTGCTCTGCGAATTTCTTAAGCGTTGCATCTGGCAGTTAGTATTTTAGAATAATAGCTAGTTTTTTCTTTACCTTGACTCAAAATACCTTTACCACCTCATTTGTAGAATTTAAGTGCTCTGAATATACAGGGGTCCTTTTAGCATTCAAATCTGCTCTACGATGTGACCAATATAATCTGTAACATCTTTTTTATATAATATTCTGGTAAACAGATCTCTTTGTCCACATAGTGTCCCGTATGAGTTTACGTGAAAGCTCCATATACTGCATTTGCCTCTGTGAGATCATTTATAGACCGTGATTTGTTTTTCACTTCTTTTTAGTACATGTATATAGGCAAAGATAAATGCAGTTTCTTTATGAAATATTTTGACTGGGAGGCATTTTACGTGAGCCATTACTGTGCCTGTTTGTTACCATGGGTAGCATGTTTGCTACCATGTTAATGGGTTGTTTCATGACGTGGTTGTAGCTCAGTAGCAGCTGAGCCTCAGATGTGTGTGTGTGAACTGATAATGCTGCCAGTTCTAATACAAAATATTTTGCCTGTTTCTCGTTTTTGAAACCTCCTTGCTCAAGGTTTAAAAAAGGTTACTTCTCTGCCTTGTCTTATTTACCATTTTTGTTTTCGTTTCTGTTTCAAAGACTTTTCTGTTTACAATTCCTTCTGCAGTGCCTTTCGCCTAAAATTCAGGAGGAATAGGTGGCTGCATTTCTTTTCTGAAATGAAGTTTTGTACACTAGTGGAAGGAAATACCATCATGTTGGTCCAAAATGACATTTTACTTGCCTAAGTATATTGAAGCATTTTGGGGGGGATGAGGGGTAATTGCATTCCATTTCCCATTTCATTTCCAGCATGTCCATATTTGCAAATAACCTAGAATAATGTCTACATATATTTGCCCTTTCTGTCTGTCTATCATGTTCTGTTGTTATATCTTTTCCAGATGAGCTATCTGTTCCACTTTAATTTCTACTGTCATCTTTACAAGGATGCATTGATGCTAACTTTACACATTCCTGATTTTGTTCTTCTGCACCATTTCCATTTCTTTCCATTCAACAACTTCTCAAACTTCACTAGTATTGTTTTTCAGTTCCGCCTTGGTAGGCAGAATATTTTATTGTAGGTACCTATCATATTTTTATGGTAGGTTTAGCACGAAAGTCGTTTAACGATAATGAAGCATGGTATCTAACAGATTTTGTTTACATGTTCAAAACAAACAGATTACATTCTCAAAATAAGTACCGTTCTCTCAATCCATTATTATTATTATTATTATTATTATTATTATTATTATTATTATTATTATTATTATTATTATTATTATTTACTTGAGTACAGAAAACATGAAAAATCATATAACAAACGTAATATGTAATTTCTATTGTTTGATTCATGGAAACTTTTTTAGAGTGTCCACAAGTTCCCTTGTTTAATAGGGGGGGGGGGGCAATACATTGTATACGTAGTGGAGGATATAATCACACAGTTGTCAATTGTTCCGTGTTTGTTATTTTGAGTGTACTGCAAGATCTTCTATTATTTCCTTATAAACTATTGAACTTGTGCAGTATTATCCGGTAAGTCCAATTTGTCGGTCCGATCACCTAAGTCCAGACTTAGTTGTATTTTGCCAGGGAACCTTGGTGGTGTGAAGTGCCTGTTGTTGGGACAGTGCTTGTTCCTCGGTCAGTGCCTGTTATAACTTAGTCACTCTTGATACTTCAACTAACTTAGTCACTTTTGATGCTCCCACTAACTTAGTTACTTTTGATATTTCCACTAACTTAGTCACGCTTACACACTCCAACTAACTTAGTCACTCTTGATACTCCCACTAACTTATTTACTCCTCACACTCCCACTAACTTAGTCACTCTTAACAACCCAACTAACTTAGTTACTCTTCACACTTCTACTAACTTAGTTACTCTTCTCACTCCCACTAACTTAGTTTATCCCTACACTTCCACTAACTTAGATACTCTTCTCACTCCCACTAACTTAGTTTATCCCTACACTTCCACTAACTTAGATACTCTTCTCACTCCCACTAACTTAGTTACTCTTCACACTCGCACTAACTTAGTTACTGATGACACTCCAGTCACCGTACTCACAGTACACACCCAGACCCACACTTGCGAAACATCATGAAGACTGTGTCAATACACTTACATATACATTTTTATACATTACGTTTTGAAGTTTAACACTGACGTCAAACGCGTAGTTTGCTTAATTTATTATATTGACACAAGGTCTTTACTTCAACAATTACGCTTATCTTCAATGGGAATAACAGATGAGGAGCTCTGGGCGACCAACAGCTGTGCCAACGCGTTCTCCACACCTGCAGGAACTTGAGTTGATTGCTAACCCTACACCCAGTGGCACCAGAGTTGATTAATTGCTCTACACCCAGTGACAAAGGAGTTTATTATTTGCGCCCACACCCAGAGGTACACATGTTGGTTAACTGCTCTCGCCCAATATCATCAGAGTTTATAAATCCTCCTACATAATGGTACATAAGTTGCTTAATTGGTCTACACCCAGTGGTTCACACGATGATTAATTGCTTAACACAATGGTACAAAAGTGGATTAACTATCTACGGACAGAGGTACACAGGTTGACTAATTGCTCTACTCCCAGTGGCACCAGAGCTGACTACTTGCTCTACAACCAGTGGCAACCCTAGTTGATTACTTGTTCTAAACCAAGTATTATTACTAGCTAACTACTTGTTGTACACACAATTGCTTCCCAAGTTGATTGCTCGTTCTACACCCCGCTGGCAACCCTAATTGATTACGTGTTTTACTCGCACTGGCAACCCAAATTGATTACTTGATTTACACCCAATGGCGACCCTAATTTTCACCCAGTGGCAGCCTTAGTTGATTTTCTTTTTACACAGTTGAGCATTGGTACAGACAACTGTTGACATCTGTTAGCTGGCCAAGAGTTCGAGGTAAGCCTTAACCACTAGTTTCTCTGGATTGCAACCCCTAATACTCTAACAACCAGGAATCTAATCACTGCTAGGTGAACAAAGACGTAAATTTAAGGATTGCCGCCTAGTCAATCCTCCCCGGTGAGGTTACGAACCCAGACCAAACCGCTCGCATAACGCTGGGGAAGTACTTGTTTAACACTCAGTGGCAACCAAAGTTGATTAATTTGATTAATTGTTCTACACCAATCAAACTCTCGTCGATATCTCACCGTATATTACGTGAAACCAGAGTTGATGTCTTCTTCCACAACTAATGACAACCCTCGTGACTAACTAGCGTACACTCGGTGATGGACGATGGTGTATTCGTTATAGTAAAAGAGGAATGCACATTACCATAAGATATTACAATAAAGTTGGAACGTATATTTCAAGGTTGAGGCTCTCGTTCATCCGATACATACAAGAGCTTTGGTGGTAGTTTGTTTATCCTTTGAAGAGGCAAATAATGGCAGTGTTTGATTAAGGTAAAAAAACATAATAGGTAACAAATTACAATTTATGTTACTATCATAAACTCTGTAAATTCTAGATTTTAAACCATTTCATTACTGTGTTCTCAACGCACTGCAATAGTAGCAAATTTTGCGAGATATTCAGTACATAATCACAATATTAATGTAGTTAAACAGAGTTAAACACACGTGCACCCGCCCCGATGTTCATCCAGTGAAAACTAGGTCAATAATAATAAGGTACGTAGATCAATAATTCACAGCAGAATGTACGAGTCTGCTACCTAGGTCATAATATCCAATGGACAAATCAGGTATTGAGATACAGATATATAATATGTGTAAGGCGGTCCCCAAACCGACATCATGGATACCCACATCCCTTGAATATTTATAATATAGCAAACATCCCTTTTCTAGATATTGTATTCAATGCTATTATTAACCAGTGGCGAGCGGTACACTATTCTTGAAAACAGGGTGAAGATGTGGGTCAACGAGGTCAACATCTGCAGTTGGGTCTCTCGGCTCCTTCACACACGGGTGCCATGTGTATTGTTTTAGCATTTTCAATTATTAAATGATAATTTACACAATTAATTATTACCGTTTTCTCCCCATCAATGAATGAGTTAATTGTGTTTGCAGGTACGACTATGAATCTCGAATATGTTGTATTATTATGAGACCTTAGAATATACATGAATTAAATGCTTCTATTCCTGCACTGCTTGCTCTACTGCAAGTGAAACCTCAGCTACTTGATCTACAGCAGTTGGCATCCCGCGATAGTTACTTGATCTAAACACAGTGGAACACGAGTTGATTATTTGAACTACACTTAATGGAATCTAAGTTGATTACTTGTTCTACACCCAGTGGAACTGGGTGTTTGATGAAAACACGTATAGTAACCTCTCACTTGTCTAGTGCCCTCGGGAAGTGGAGATATTTGAGGTGTATATATATCTCGAGGTCTCTACTTCTTTTGTAGGGTCTGATGGTGTAGTGGGTTAAGGCGTACTAGTTATGGCAGCTACTGGAAGGTAGTTGTGCTTTCTGGGTTCGAGGCCCACTGGTGGGTGTTGTCCAAAGATATATATATATATATATATATATATAATATATATATATATATATATATATATATATATATATATATATATATATATATATATGTGTGTGTATTCGAATGAAACAGAGAAAGATTTTTATCACGATATTTGTGATGGCAAGCAGCGTCCCTCAGGCATTTTATAATGAGCGGTTGGGAGCATGTCACTGGTCCTCGTTGCTGTTCCCTTGTTTTTTTGGTGTTTTTTGGGTCTCCGTTGATATTTTCTGTTTGTGGACGCCGTTGGTATTCTCTGTTTGTATTCACCATTGTTTTTCTCTGTCGTCGCTGTTGCTATTCTCTGTTTGTAGTCTCAGTTGCTTTTCTCTGTTTGTGGTCGTCATTGCTTTTCTCTGTGGTCGACGTTGCCATTCTGTTTGTGGTCGCCGTTGCTATTCTCTGTTTGTGGTCGCCGTTCCTATTCTCTGTTTGCGGTCGCCGTTGCTATTCTCTGTTTGCGGTCGCCGTTGCTATTCTCTGTTTATGGTCACCGTTGCTATTCTCTGTTTATGGTCGCCGTTGCTATTATTGTGGTTGGCATTGTCGTTGATCCTTTTTTACGGACAACCCAACCCAAAACTCTGTAGAGTGCTTATACTTTGCCAGGAGATCACCCTGAGCGATTCTGGCTCTTGGAGAGGGGCTCAATGTCACACGTTTTGGGGATGCAGCTCCAATATTTAGCCTCGTTGTCACGTGCACATACCCACTCGAGCCGCTGTGACTCCCCACCCTCTCCTTATGCGATATGATCTCAATCCTCTTTGACAAATTATTATTCCGTTCTACCCTGTCCATAGCTGTGGTTCTTAGTTCTTTCTCTCTCTCTCCTTCTTTCCTACTTCCTGGGAAGCCTCACTAGGACAATGGCAAACACCAGCAAATCCGAGGCTATCCTTCTTCTTTAGAGCACAGAGTGCTGCTCCATAAAAGACAGACCAAATATCCTCAGGGATGCTGCCTGCCAAACACATGTTGGAGAATCTGGTAAGTTCTACTAGAAGGTCCTTTGCAACATCTCCAAGCACCGGGTTCAACATTTGTTTGATGTGCTGGGGTCTTAAGCTTGTAAAGCCTTCTGTTGAACTTGTTGGGAAAGACATGGCTGCTCTGTACACCTCAGATTCTCGAACAGTCACGGGTTCTATGCCAGAATTGTTTTCCTGGGGATCCCTGCTGCTGTCTGGTGCTCTGGGTGGGTGTTTGTCTTGTAGAGCCTCTGCTGTCGTGGTGTTCCTGGGGGTAATAGTGTCATCGCTGGTTATGATTCTGATCGCACCTGTGGTATTGCCCTCTTCTATTTTCTTGGTGATCTGAGCTCTCATTTTGTGGGTCTCAGGTGAGCTATTGTTGGTCGTCCTGCGGCTGGTGTTCTTGGCACGAGGGAGGAGGCGGACCAGGTTGTCTGCTCTGGGGAATTCATTAAATATTAAAATAGTGAGCTGAGTTGATGACTGCAGATGATAGCGAGTTCATGACAAGTCTATAGAAATACTCATGTCAAACAACGAACATGTAGAACAAGACGCTCCACCAACAAGACACCCACACGCTCCATCAAAAAGACACCCACACGCTCCACCAACAACACACACACACGCTCCGTCAGCAAGACACACACATGCTCCACCAACAAGACACCCAGATGCTCCACCAACAACACACACACACTCCACCAACAACACACACACACGCTCCGTCAGCAAGACACACACATGCTCCACCAACAAGACACCCAGATGCTCCACCAACAACACACACACACTCCACCAACAACACGCACACATGCTCCGCCAACAAGACACACACGCTCCTCCAGCAAGACACCACACGCTCCGCCAGCAAGACACCCACATGCTCCGCCAGCAAGACACCCACACGCTCCACTAACAAGACACCCACACTCTCCGCCAACACGACCTTCAGCTTTATATGTAAAAAGACTAAATCTGGGATGTTTGGTGTCAATAATGCAAGAAGGTTGGGAATATGCAGAAATATCTCAACGGTGCAATATTTGGGAGGAAATGGAAAATTGCATTAGTGATGGGTGCTGAATATCAATGAACAACAATGAATAATTTTAAATAACATCTATTTTTTGGGCATGGAGGCAGCTGCATGGCTACCGATCATACTGTGGGAGGAGGAGCTTGAAGCTGGCCAGCTTGGCTATCGTCATAAGACGGGAGAAGCGTGAGGTTGGCCAGATGGTTATCGTCATTTCAAGAGAGCAGCATAAGTCTGGCCAGATCTGTCTCTCTATTCTCAAACTTCTTTATCAACATACGAAAGTTCGCATAAGGATCGTTTGGAACACTCAAATTCTTGATGGAAATTCTACAATACACTCAAAATTGCGGATATATTGATGTCATTTGAATGCCATCAATATATCCGCAACTTTTGTTTGTGTCAAGCAGCTGTCAGGGGTCGAGGTCAGGTCAACACTCCGGGCATTATACTTCAGTGTCATGTATTGTATCATGAGGTATTACGCAAGATATAAACAGCTAAATAATGATGATCTACATCATGAGTGTGTGTTGGGTCTCCACTTCAGCTGGTGATGTTACTTAGGAATTTAGAGAAAGAATATTCTACGGAGCTATCACAGGGAGCAATTTGTAAATATTAAATATTTATTTCAATTTGTTGATTATGCACCCCATACCCATCCTATTGGGGGGGGGGGGAAAGGATTAAGGATTAATCTGATTAAGGAACTGAACAACATAGTTCGTTTAGCTAAGCAAGTGACAATCTTGTGAAGCTATATTTAGGCAGATTTTCCAAGTGATCGATTTGAAGGGAGTGTTGAGATAAAATGTTGCTGCATAAGTATATAAGAAATTGCAGAAGGCCTATTGGTCCATATAAGGCAACTCCTAATTTTATCCACCCCAAACATGTTAATTTATATGTGTTACCTTCGCTTGAAACAATCCAGCACTCCCATGTCTACTATATTACCCAGTATTTATTAGATGTTGCAATATAGTGGAAAATAGTTTTTTTAATTGTAAGAAATTAATAGATCTAGGCATGTGAGTAAAGAAAACTGTTTAACAAGAATATCATTCCCAACTATTTAAATAAACACATGAGAACGATTGACTTTTTTTGGCAAGTATGGTGAAAAAAATATCATGCATAACCAGTGAAAAGTTTAAATAAAACTCATGAAGTACAACAGGACCGGTAGACGGACCATCAAGAACTAGCCTTCACTTCATCGTGGTCACTGTTAGGTAAGCAATGTGATATATAGAGGTAAACACAGGGAACGAGGCGAGTTCCAATAATATAGCACCAGAACTGCTGTTTCATGTATGAATTACTTGTTGGGAGCATTGACCAGGCTTACGCTGTCCTCCGGAGGGTGTTAACCACACAGATGTATTATGAGGACACAGGCATTAACCTCTAAAGTGGCCCAGTATGAGTGGATAATGAGAACACAGGTATTAAGGTGGCCAGTATGATCACATAGTGAGGACACAGGCAATAACCTTAATAATGGTCAAAGTCCAGTACACTTCTGCAATCACTGCAAGAGGCGTGGACCTGTCAGTTTATCCTAACACTTCACGTCGTCACGAGCCGGGTATGCTCACGTGGTCACGTTCTGGGTCTGCTCACGTGAAGTGGAGAACAAGGTGATGGCTTCATAAATGTCTGGCTGACGGGAATCCTAACTTCAGCAATTCGTACACACAACATTACGCTAAAATTCGCAACTCTACGGACTCGTACGGATTATCTACTGCATGATACGATGACAAACACTGATCTTCCACTCACAGTTACGTTGATCAATGTCATCATGACGTCAAACTCACTCTCTGAGTTACATTACGACCTGCCTCACTAGTCAGTAGAGTGCCCTCACTCCAGCAGTAAATATTCTCTGGACGATTCTTCGCACAGGTCTAATTAAAGCGTGTGGCGGGTGTTAACTTGACGCTCCGGTGTTAACTACATCTAGGTCATAGGAAATTGCACCAAAACTGATTGATTGATTGATTGATGAAGCTTCAGCCACCCAAGAGGTGGCACGGGCATGAATAGCCCGTTAGGACCCGAATCGCCCTCACCTATTCATCGTATGCTTATCAGTTAGAATGATCTTTCTTTGCTCGATCGCCCACAGGCTCATAAAGACAAAGGTCAACGCATTAGCAAATGCAGATGAAGCCTTTACATCCAGCTGCACTCTGGTTGGTGGTCACGTGATAAGCATCAAGCGGTGACCTCTAACGTCACTCTTGATGACCAAGACTCTGGGAAAAACCTGACCCTTTCATCAGTCTCAAATCAATTTTCCTCAACCAGCACAAAACAAAATGGCGGCCATTTTTTATTCCTAGTATAACGGGGTTTTGGTCCGAATTTCGGCTTCACGTGTCTGGGACATGATATAGTTGGGTGCTTCACGTCTCTGGGACATGATATAGTTGGGTGCTTCACGTGTCTGGGACATGTTATGGCTTGGTGCTTCACGTCTCTGGGACATATTATGGTTGAGTGCCTCACGTGTCTGGGACATATTATGGTTGAGTGCTTCACGTCTCTGGGACATGTTATGGTTGGGTGCTTCACGTCTCTGGGATATGTTATGGTTAAGTGCTTCACGTCTCTGGGTTATGACTTCGTGAAACACTTTTATTCGTGTCTTACCTGCCCCATGTAATCCTTTTCTCTCCCTCTCTCTCCTACCTCTCTCCACCGAAGCTCTACTCCTACCTCTCCCTTGCTCGAGGCGTTCACTACGGCACCCCTTGTTGTTCCCTTCTCTCTAATCTATATTTCTTTGTGCCGGGGACATGAAAGGCACCTCTCTCTCGCCCCCTCTTCACACGGTGCATTACTCAAATCATCCTCGGCATTACTCATTATCTCTCGTGCACGGCATCTTTGCTAAGGTCTTCATGTGGGTTCAGGTGATTAATTTGGTGGAGGAAGCCTTTGGTGGTTCTCAGGTGAAAAACGTGGGAGATGAATGCCATGGGGAACATCTGAGGTAAAGAATCTTCGTGGGTAAGGGTATGAAACTCGGTCCTTGATTGAGAAGGAAAGTAAAAATTTTTTTTCTCTGCTGATTTTTTTATTTATATAAATAGTCTCTTGTGTTTTACAGTGATTTATGTTTCCCAGAGGAAAATAAATTCCCACAAAATTTATATTATTTTGTTTTATATGTCACCTTAGTTAAGATTTTGGAACATTCTCATTAAAGTACCGGTTTTAATTACGGACAGTGTTCTTGTTACTAAGGTTAAGCCACTGTTCGTTCTTGTTGGTCTTTTGGAGATCCTGGAAAAATATGAAGTAAGGAAACGGTTAAGGTTATATAATGTGTGTTAAATAGAGACGGAAATAGAGTATGAAAAATATAGTTGAGATGGAAGTAAATAGAAAGAGAACTGATACCTATGCCCGAAACATTTTTCTTTCTTAAACATTTAGTTACCAACTTTTTGCATATGTTTGCCAAGGATTGCCGTCGTTTAGAGCAACATAAAAAACATATTTGTCTATGTATCTTCAGTTTCCATCACCCATTCTCTTTCGTTGAGTCTAATATACTGTTTCATATCTCCTTTTTACACTGTGGCGTTAAGCACAATGAAATCACTTCAACGTCATGTATCAATGAGAAAATCATGTCATTGTTAAGTAGTTTTAGGTGTGTATTTGGAAGTACCAAATGTGGGTTCGAGTACTCCTAGTAACTCCTACTGATTTCCTAATTCAGGCTCGATCTTCTACATTTGTTTCTTTGGTTATATCATGCCAGATCTGAACTTTTTCTTTTGTTAAATTTGCAGATATAGCAAGTGTGTCTACATGATACTTATTTAATTATGTCTGTTTCCTTTTGATTGCCAGTTGAGGATTTCGACACTTCCTTTGCAATCAAAATTAAGTTTAGAAATTAATTAGAGATTATAAAAATCTGGACATTAATATTGCGTTCAATATATCTACTGAGAACAGAACATTAAACACTTACTATATATTCCTACGCATAAATTCTGAAAATAATTATGTAAACACTGATTTGCAAATATGGTTTTATATCTCAGGAACACGTTGCCGAGTAACGCAATAAAGGAGGAGCTGTTGGACTGATTCAAGCGTAAGGTATACAAAAGCACGAGAGGGTGTAACTGGATATATATAAATATATAAATATATATATATATATATATATATATATATATATATATATATATATATATATATATATATATATATATATCTATATATATCTATATATCTATCTATATATATATATATATATATATATATATATATTTATGTACATATATATATATATATATATATATATATATATATATATATATATATATATATATATATATATATATATATATATATATATATATATATATATATATATATATATATATGTCGTACCTAGTAGCCAGAACGCACTTCTCAGCCTACTATGCAAGGCCTGATTTGCTTAATAAGCCAAGTTTTCCTGAAATAATATATTTTCTCTATTTTTTTTCTTATGAAATGATAAAGGTACTCATTTCATTATGTATGAGGTAACAAAAAATTATTGGAGTTAAAATTAACGTAGATATATGACCGAACCTAACCAACCCTACCTAACCTAACCTAACCTATCTTTATAGGTTAGGTTCGGTTAGGTAGCCGAAAAAGTTAGGTTAGGTTAGGTAGGTTAGGTAGTCGAAAAACCATTAATTCATGAAAACTTGGCTTATTAGGCAAATCGGGCCTTGCATAGTAGGCTGAGAAGTGAGTTCTGGCTACTAGGTACGACATATATATATATATATATATATATATATATATATATATATATATATATATATATATATATATATATATATATATATATATATGCCATCGATGAGGTCCTTGATAAGAAAATCGCCGACCTTAAGAGGATGGATGGGAGGATTGAGGATATTGATGCTCATGATGCACTCTACCTCATCACCAGATGTCTGTCCCTCCCCAGGTTAACCTACTTTCTGAGGTGTTCACCATCTTACAGTAGCCAAAAACTAAGTGAGTATGACCGGTTACTGAAATCAATGCTAGAAAAAGCCCTTAACCTCTCTCTCGATGACCTACAGTGGAAACAAGCCTCTCTTCCCGTAAGACTTGGGGGCCTCGGAGTTCGAACAGCAACGCAAATCGCTGTTCCAGCCTTCCTGTCCTCCTTATCAGCATCCGACGACCTTGTGAAGGAAATTCTACCTGCCCACTTACATCAGCTGGCAGGTGTACATGATCCCAATTTTACACGCTGTGCCACAGAGTGGGCCTCTCGTGCAGGCCAATCACCTCAACCACCATCCCCAAAATCCCACAAGCAATCCAGCTGGGATGGTCCCATTGTAGACCAAGTTGCTGCAGAGTGCCTGGGTGCTGCAACAACACAACACGACATTGCTCGCCTCACAGCAGTAGCAGCACCACATGCAGGGGATTTCCTGTTAGCAACCCCAATGTCGGCAACTGGCACGCGTCTCACACCACACGCCCTCCGAATTGCTGTGGCCCTCCGCCTTGCTGCCCCAATCCACACCAGATATAGGTGTATTTGCGGCGAGGTGGTGGCTGACAGGTACGGTCACCATGGCCTACTCTGCCAAAGCACAGGGGGATGGCACTCGAGGCACAGCGAAGTTAACGACATCATCAAGAGGAGCCTCACCACAGCTGGATGCCCAGCTGAAAGAGAGCCCCGTTACCTAACGCCCCGTAACTCTGATGCTCTTATTGGTCGCCCAGATGGTATCACAGTGAACCCCTGGAAGAATGGCAAGCAGTTGGTATGGGACTACACGTGCGTATCAACCCTGGCTAACACCTACATTAACCTCAGTGTTGCACAACCAGGTGGCGCTGCCACCCACAGGGAAGCAGCCAAATCCCGTAAGTATAGAGAACTGGATCACCACTACAATTTTGTCCCCATTGCTTCTGAGACGCTCGGCGCCTGGGGTAAAAGTGCTACCAGTTTTTTGAAGGAACTGGGTTCTAGGCTCATTGAAACAACAAGGGACCCGAGAGCTGCAAGCTTTCTTTTCCAGCGCCTCAGTGTGGCGATACAGAGGGGAAATGCGCACTGCATCCAGGGTTCCTGCCCGCCATCTGAGGAGCTGGAGGAACTCGACAACCTATGACAACCATCTTTGTAACCTATATGTAACTCCTTTTTTGTAACAAAGTTCAAATAAAGTAAATATATATGTGTACATACAAAAGAATGGGGGTGGTAGGAGAAGATAATATTAGTGTTCAGTGAGAAACCACAAGGTCTCCTCTGAATACTTTTTATTTTCTTCTCCGAGGCTATGGGTCCCCACATTGGCACCAGAGGTGGTACCCTCACAAACTATATATATATATATATATATATATATATATATATATATATATATATATATATATATATATGTCGTACCTAGTAGCCAGAATGCACTTCTCAGCCTACTATGCAAGGCTCGATTTGCCTAATAAGCCAAGTTTTCATGAATTAATTGTTTTTCGACTACCTAACTTACCTAACCTAACCTAACCTAACATTTTCGGCTACCTAACCTAACCTAACCTATAAAGATAGGTTAGGTTAGGTTAGGTAGGGCTGGTTAGGTTCGGTCATATTTCTACGTTAATTTTAACTCCAATAAAAAAAAATTTACCTCATACATAATGAAATGGGTAGCTTTATCATTTCATTAGAAAAAAATTTGAGAAAATATATTAATTCAGGAAAACTTCGCTCATTAGGCAAATCGGGCCTTGCATAGTAGGCTGAGAAGTGCGTTCTGGCTACTAGGTACGACATATATATATATATATATATATATATATATATATATATATATATATATATATATATATATATATATATATATATGTCGTACCTAGTAGCCAGAACTCACTTCTGAGCCTACTATGCAAGGCCCGATTTGCCTAATAAGCCAAGTTTTCATGAATTAATTGCTTTTCGACTACCTAACCTACCTAACCTAACCTAACCTAACTTTTTCGGCTACCTAACCAAACCTAACCTATAAAGATAGGTTAGGTTAGGTAGGGTTGGTTAGGTTCGGTCATATATCTACGTTAATTTTAACTCCAATAAAAAAAAATTGACCTCTTACATAATGAAATGGGTTGCTTTATCATTTCATAAGAAAAAACTTAGAGAAAATATATTAATTCATGAAAACTTGGCTTATTAGGCAAATCGGGCCTTGCATTGTAGGCTGAAAAGTGAGTTCTGGCTACTAGGTACGACATATATATATATATATATATATATATATATATATATATATATATATATATATATATATATATATATATATATATATATATATATATATATATATATATATATATATATATATATATATATATATATATATATATATATATATATATATATATATATATATATATATATATATATATATATATATATATATATATATTTTGGTAGCAGTCTTTCCTGTAGACATATATTATTAAATATGACCGAAAAAGTAAGATTAATAATTCTAACACGAATTTTCTCGATCTTTCTTACGTTTCTTTTCACTGCTGATGGTAATTCAAAGATCAATTCTCCAAAATTCATTTTTTATTTCTAGTCTGACGCGACACTTGAGCGCGTTTCGTAAAACTTATTACATTTTCAAAGACTTTAGTTTACACAAACACACACAACTTTAACTGAATAGAGCTTAAACATCTTTCGAGTTTTTATACCTACATTTGGGTGAAGTGACATGTTACAAGAGTTTTGGATGAGGTGAAAATAAACTTTTAACACAAGACAGAACACGAAACAATGATATACAAACAGGTATTAAAAGTAGGTAACTGCAAAAGGCCTATTTTTATTGGCCCATATTTCTTGATGCTTCTATATTGGAGCGGAGTCTTGAAGTGGGTAGAATATAGTTGTGCATTAATTGGCTGTTGATTGCTGGTGTTGACTTCTTGATGTGTAGTGCCTCGCAGACGTCGAGCCGCCTGCTATCGCTGTATCTTTCGATGATTTCTGTGTTGTTTGCTGAGATTTCTCTGGTGATGGTTTGGTTGTGGGAAGAGGCTATATGTTCTTTAATGGAGCCCTGTTGCTTATGCATCGTTAAACGCCTGGAAAGAGATGTTGTCTTGCCTATATACTGAGTTTTTTGAGGCTTACAATCCCCAAGAGGGCATTTGAAGGCATAGACGACGTTGGTCTCTTTTAAAACGTTCTGCTTTGTGTCTGGAGAGTTTCTCATGAGTAGGCTGGCCGTTTTTTTGGTTTTATAGTAAATTGTCAGTTGTATCTTCTGATTTTTGTCTGTAGGGATAACGTTTCTACTGACAGTATCTTTCAGGACCCTTTCCTCCGTTTTATGGGCTGTGGAAAAGAAGTTCCTGTAAAATAGTCTAATAGGGGGTATAGGTGTTTTGTTAGTTGTCTCTTCAGAGGTTGCATAGCGTTTCCTTGAAGCATGACCTTCCTTGAAGCATGTTAATCACCCCCGGGTTCAAATTACTGGCAACAGCAACTTAAAACTCGAGAGCTCTTCAGAAAATCTGCAGAAAATCTAAAATATTAAACGATGGAGAGATGTAAACAATAATATCATTAATGAATTTAGATTATGAAGTGAAGGTTGCATGGTATTACCGGTTCCATGCAACCTTCAAACAACAAAACTATTCAATCGCTAATCGTTACTATTGTGGTCGTGTAATCTATTGAATTTGCGTTGGAGCCAGGGGGATGAGTGGATGCCAGTTCGGTCGTAGCGGTCCCTTCGTCAACCACTGCGATCCCTTTAGGGGCACTTCTGGCATGCCAATTCTAGTATAAGAACTTTCCCAATTCAACCCCTGTTACAATTAGAGCCGCTAATTAGCTGTTACAATTAGCCGCTGTTACAAACCCCGCTAATTAGAGATAAGAGCCAAGTATATATAGGTTCTTCACTAATAGTGCTTAATTTCAAATTAGTTAAGGTAGTAATTAGAACCTAGGAAATATGTCCTAATCTTGATTAATATTTTCCTAGCAATTATATATTTTCAGTTAGATATCAACTTACGCTGTAGCGTCATATAAATCTCGATTTTGACAGCACTCGGGTTGCTCCTGATTGTATAGAATATTGTAAAATTGGGTAATATCTTAATTTTGGCTTAAAACTGCAAAGTTTATTTTTAATTAGCGTGGACATTTTTTTTTATAGGTGATCTGTTATTTACATGTAGGAACTTAGGTTTATATTACGCAGGTTTCCTTATTGCCTAAAGTAATATTGATTAGACGTCTTACTATATAATAAAAATTGGTATAAAATATTTTCTTCCAGGATTAATGAACATGTTTTATTTCTATTTTAGATTGGACGGAGATCAGAGATAGGCCTTATCAGATCATGCACGTGAATAATATATAACTGTTATTAAACTTTTAATACTATTATCCTTAATGATGTTATACAAGTAATCACTTGAAACATCCCAAATTATATGAGAATTATTTTTTATAATGGGTAGAGAGAATGTAATTTTACCTAAATACTGACATGTCATAAAATACAGAACACGGCGCGAAAAGGCTACTCTAACATGCTGTTTTCTCTAATCATATGTTCTTACGTTCTTACGATGTTTCATTCGTTACTGTCTCAATGTATATGCCTCGCTTTTAAAACAGTCTGGATAACCTCAAGTTTCAAGGTAATTTGATTGTACTTTCTGAAGATTAGCTTGAGTTAAAAACATGGAATTGGAATGACAATATATGGTAAAAAATATTGATTTAGAAAGCCGATATAAAACAGAGAAGGGCACATACACAAATAATCTCGTATTGATATATGAAGGATCGAATGAGATTCTAGGAAATACTTGTACAGAAATTCCAGAGAACCTGTAAGATCTGAATTTCACTAAGGAAAATATTAAATTAATCGGAAAGCAAAAGTGGAGAGACAGCTTGACGAACTGGATAAGATGAAGGCTATGTGTGAAGTCAGAAAAGGTATTTAGAATTTTGGTAGTGGAAGCTGGGCCTTCGATCTGACTCCTTGCAGAATTCTTAGTCCTCACTGGTAAAGAAAGAATTGCCAGAGGTTTGCAAAGCATCTGATGTGAGATTTTTGTAAAAAAGAGAATCACGTGAGCCACTTGTCAATTGACTGGTATCACTATAACAAGCGTTCCTTGTATGGTTCTTCAGAGCCTATTTAAAAAGATTATAACGATTGTGATCTGATCTGAACACCTTATGAATTAAGTGCAGGCGTTGAGGAACAGAGTCACATAAGGTGTTGAAGGCTGGTGGGGTACATAGTCACAAAGTTTTTTTTAGTGCTATTTTCTACCGCAGTCGGTGCCACACATTTACAATGCTAACCAGCATATATACATCATCTTCTGTCTTCAATGGGCTAGAGATGGATGGCTGCCAGCGCACATAGTCACACAAAAGTGACCATTCCATGCAAATGCATCTCAAAATTTAACCTATCCTGCCATCTTATAATAAAACCAATATCATTTCATTCCCGAATCCTTCTTCCTTGTATTTGTAATTTTACAATCTGAGAAATTGCTCAAATGTACAATAACACGTCTTACACAGTCAAACGGAATTGGTGGAAGATATTATGAGCTTATAGCAGAGATGCTTTCTATTCTTATATCGCTCGTAAAGCTGCATTCAGCAATTTTACAGGGTAAAATATAAGTAATATTTTCTGCTGCATAAAAAAAAAAATGGTATCACGTTCCAAACTGACATTCTATTGACAATATGCTGTTGCAAATGCTCCAAAAGGTTCACTCTTTTTATTTTACACAGAGAATATTCTCATATTATATTTTATTTTGTTAAAGAAAATTTTAGTTTTTGAAGTTAAAAATAAACATAGAATACGAAAGAACATTTCAGGGTTTCAGCCTCTTATTCTTGAGGGAAATTGTGATACAATATGTAAAACAGAATCTTCGGTTTACTCTAAAATTCTTTTTATTCAAATAATTGCTGTTCTTGGAAATAATCTGTTCAGCAACTAGGAAACAAAATATTGCTGACGGTAATCATATTGTCCGTGAAATTATGAATAGAACTCATAATAAAAACTCACCAATCACTGAAAATATCGTCTCAACATTCATGGAAATCAAATAAATAACAAAGTTAAATAATCTAAGGAAGTTTTATTAAATGAATGAGGACTTTGTATGGTGCTATAAGAGCAGAGGTTATTTGCGTTGACAGAAAATTAATACTAAACTCGATACTAACAAAAGTTAAACCAGAGAGACAGAGGACCGTAAAGCTAAGTCTAAAGGATCATTGGGAAGGGAAGGAAACTATCAATGGAAAGCGCCAAGCCATTACGACTATATAGTAATGGGAAGGGGATCAGGATAAGGCGTTAGGATGGGGACGGGGATATTCCTAGTATTTGGATCCCACTTTGTCTCCTATTCATTGGTCAGGGTATAGGCTTTACAAGCCGGTCTCGAGACCTGGAAAATGTAAGACAAGTGAGCCACCATTCTTAACTGTTAGCAGAACTTGACACTTGGTAAAACAAACCGATCGGACGACTATTTTCCAAGAAATGCAAGAAGGGCAACTCTTAAGCTGTGTAAACGGAGAGTTGAAAACCAGTTAACAGGAGTCAAATTTTATTATCTCTTGTAACTTTCTATGTCAAAAAAGAGTGCTACACTCATCTATCCATTTGGTCGCCATGACAAAACAGGCTGCAACAAGAAGG
This sequence comes from Procambarus clarkii, assembly GCF_040958095.1. NCBI lineage: Eukaryota > Metazoa > Arthropoda > Malacostraca > Decapoda > Cambaridae > Procambarus > Procambarus clarkii. The sequence continues at coordinate 3,504,582 of NC_091243.1, read as the reverse complement.
AAGCGTTGTATTGCAAGGGGAGGGGGGGGGGGGGAGGGGAGGCAGAAATTGTGGTAATATTTTCAATTAATTCTGACTACGGACACGATTTCAGGCTGAACTGATTTCCCATAAATAAAACTTTATAAACTGCAGTCAAGTTTTGTCAAGGAACGTAATCAATTTCTATTGAATTGTTTTGTGGAAATTTATGTATTTTTTTTCAAATATACTCTACATGCATATATAGATGAATTCCAAATTTTTGGCATTTCACCTGTTACCAGTGATTTGTTATACACCATGGCGAGTGGCAGGCACTGAGCTTCTGCTCTTTCCTTCAGTATCCATGGCGAGATTTCATCCGGCCTATATCCTTTGTCACTTCCAATTCTAGCAGATGCTTCCTCACCTCCCCACTGGTAGTCACAAACTCAACTAGTGGTGTCTGGTTAGATAGTCCTTTTCCTATCTCTAGGACGTCCCCTTGATCTACTGTGAAAACTTCCTTGAATTTTTTTTTAGGTCCTTGTACACTTCTTTGTCGTTTGTGGTGATTATGTCTTCCCTTATCCTAAGTTTTATTACCTGTTCTTTCACTGTTTTTTTCTCCTGATGTGGCTGTGCAGCAATTTAGGTTGAGTCTTTACCTTGCTTGCTATGTCGTCTTCATATTGTCTTCCTGCCTCTCGTCTCACTCTGACATATTCATTCCTGGCGCTCTAGTATCTTTATCTGCTCAATTGTGTGCTAATATTTCTATATTTTCTCCTCTCCCATGTACCTAGTTGCTTTGCTCGTCCCCCACATACTCCCTCTCCATCTTCCCCCACATACACTCTCTCCATCTCCCCCCACATACTCCCTCTCCATCTTCCCCCACATACACCCTCTCCATCTTCCCCCACATACACCCTCTCCATCTCCCCCCACATACACCCTCTCCATCTCCCCCCACATACACCCTTTTCATCTTCCCCCACCCACAACCACACTATGAGCCTGCCACTCCACACACACCCTCAATGTCTCCCACTATTCCTAACCCCCACGTGTCTCCCTGCACTCACCCTCCCCTATCTCCCCAGAACACACCCTCCCCACCTCCTCCAACTCACAACCTACCCCCACAAATACACACCGTCCCCATAAAACCCACAACACACCTTTCCACTCTCTCTACACCACTGTAAATATTTTCACTACACATATTCTTCATCACTGTAAAAATTTACTTACCTTCCCGATCTCCGTCACACACACACCTTTCCCATTTCTGTCAAGCACACACACACCTTTTCCTCCTTTCCGTCGCTCCCGCCCCACTCACACACCTTCCCCATAAGTCATTTTCAGCACTCACTATCTACAGCAACAAGATTGTGCCCAAACTGGCAACATCTGGACATTCGTTTTGCATGTTAATATTAGGTTTCCTCCATCATTTAAAAGGAGTTCTAACCTCTACAGATTTTTTTGGTTGTAAATTTCATGTCCACTGACTTTGACTTTGCGAAGGATGTGCAGACGCTGATTCCCCTTCCAGGGGGGGAGGGGGGTGGGGGGAACGGCCTACTCCGTCGACTCCATGAGTCTGTATTAAATCATCGATCATGTTGGAGAGTTGCGTGAGGCTATCCCCAAGCGTCGGGCTTCCATCCTTGGATAGACAAGAATACAGACATCATCTTTTATCCATAGGGTTTTGTTGATATAGGTACGATAGACGGCGGTGCCCGGGTCTTTGTCTGTTTGTCTCTCAGCGTAGCTCAGTCCCTCTGTCTCCCTCCCACCCTTCGTCACATTCTCCCATATATTATCCCAATTCTCTCCTATTCTCCCTTCTATTCTCTCTCCCTCCATTCCTCCATCCCATTTCCCCTTTCATCACTTACCTCCTATTCTAATTCTTCTCCCAGTTCCACTCTTTCTCCCTAACTCTCTTTCTCCAACGATTCCTTCCTTCCATTGTCTCTCCTTCCCTTCCTCCCCCCCCGTCTCCCATTCTCTCTCCCTCTTTATCATTGTCTCTCCCTCCCTTTCCCTCTCAGAACATTCAATACAGACGCCCAGCAAACACATCGTAACGACATCATTATTTTTACTAATGTTACTTTGATGCAAAGATGTAAAATTTGTGGTTTCATTGTGTGTATGTGATGAACAGCCTTAAATTTGTGGAAAACTCTCTATGGACAGTCACACCCACATTTAGCACAGCACTGAAGTCGTCGTTTTTTACAATAGGAGTCAATCTTACTTAAGGAGGGACATGGGTGGGGGGTCTACCCCAACCGCTTGTGACACTCCCCATACAATCACAATTTACCATGGAAAGTTGTGTGAGGTTAACCGCGATCAATTGGCCTCTAATCTTGTACAGACAAACATACAGATATTCATTTTTATAGATATACACTCCTATGGTTGCTAAAGGAGTGTGAACCTTATTTCTCCTCTTATTCAAAATCAATTTTAAGATCTTGCCTTGTAACATTTACAAGTTAAACCAACTATTTAACTTTCTGTACATGCAATACTTTATATCAGAGTGTAGAATGTTAAAGAATATTGATCACAAAAAAGAGGTTAACCCCAGTAGAGGTAAAATATATAGACTCATCTTCCTGAAATGAACGCTTTATGCCGTCATACTGGATGTCATTACACTCATGCGATGATTCTGCTTCTTGCTACAAAATGTATAATCACTGATGTATATCAACAACACCAATAATTAATTAATAATTGCCCACAAACAATTACAGCAGTGTAAAGAACATAAGAAAGTTATAGAAAACACTGGGCCGCTACTGGCACTATCGGGCAACACTATTTAACCAAAAAATTATTAATAACCGTCAAATCCCCTCTGGAACACCTTCCTGAATTTCTGACATGGAAACAGGAGGGCGAGCTGGCAACTTGTGGCCGCTCCCCTGGGCACTAGACTAACACAACTCTCTATGTTGGGTTTGGTCGGGCCGTGAGGCACACGGATCGCAAGACTTTACCATAGTCTGTTTCGTCCTATTGTTTCCTGTGCGCTATTGCCATACCAAAACCAATTTGTGCCACAGTCTCCAGGCTTGCCACTGGAAGGACGCTCATAGGCTAGCAGTCGTTGGAAATCACATTCTGGTCTGTTGACGACTGTCTCACTAGCAGGTGTACTGGTAATCCAAAATTCTATAAGTTTATTCACTGGAACTTGGGGTAAATGTTACTTGCTTTTGTTGCATTTTGACGAACTTCTTGCTGGAATATATCCTCTTATTTATATAATCCATATATAAATATATGGATATATATATATATATATATATATATATATATATATATATATATATATATATATATATATATATATATATATATATATATATATATATATATATATATATGTATGATTTAGGCCTCGTTGAACGTTGACGTTTGAGGCCAAGTGTATATTGAAGCAGATACCATAACGCCCTAAAATACATTACTATACCTGACTGGAGGACACAGTTTTGAATAGATTACATATATATATTTGAGCTAAAATATGAAAATCTGAGAATGTTTAACTTTTACTTTATTGCATACTTTTGGCATCACACAAAATCGAAACAGATGCGTTACTTAAGCACACACCGGGGACACATGTATAAGCATGAAAATTACTATTAATATTTGAAGCTCGTCGAATATCTTACCAGATCTTGCTGTTATTTCACGTTTTTTGCAATTGCAGCACGCTAATACTAAATAAACAGGCAAGAAGTTGGTGTCCGACTGCGCAGTGGTCAGCGCAATTGGTTCACAACTGAAGGGTCTCTGATTATTCCCATGGATGGACAGAGACGTTTTGGGGTCATTCTTTTCACCTGATGGCTCTGTTTCAGTAACTGTATATAGGTACATGGGAGTTAATAAACTATTACGTGATGAATCCAAACTTGATGCATTGTCATGTAGTTTATGATGATTGTTTATGATGTGCGAATAATCTTAGATTCACACACATTGGACTTTAAAGATAATCCATTGGACCTAATATTCTAAGAGGTCATAATCAACCCTACTTAATACCACGCAGAAGAAAGAATATTCTTCTGGACGTAATGGTCAAAGAACAAGGAATCTAAGAACATTGGAATACATGCAACTGCATATGCCTGTATACCCAAGCAATGCAGTTTCTATTTTTACCAAAATAAGTTAATAATTTTTTTATCTAGAGTTAATGTGAAGCAATCCAGGATTTAATATTCCTGGAGCAAAGCTCTAATTAACTTATTAACTCTCATGATTTGACCATTTTGACCATTTCGCCTCTGCCATCATAAACGCTCTTGAAACATAATCAGTAAAGTACAACCTTTGTGTTTCATGCTTCAGTGTTGTGTTCTTCATTCAAATGCCAAGTCTCTCTGGCCTATTATAGACAGTGACTTCATAATGTTCTTACCTATCAGTGACTACATAGAGTGAGGTCTAGCTCTTCATGCCCCGCCTATTAGACTTGTTGTGCGTGTTGTGTTATTACCTAAGTATTCTGACATTCAAAATCATTGTCGAGCCTGTCCTTAAAGTTGTGGATGGAGGTGGCTTCCACATTATCTATTCATAGTGCATTCCACTTTTTGACCACCTGTATACAGAACGAGTAATTTTTCCTATTTTTCCTATTAATTTCTGTTTCCAGCTTCCACTTGCGTCCTGTTGTCCTACTATCTCTCAATTTAAAGAAGCTGTCCTTGCCCATCTTGTCTGATTCCCTCAGTATGCTGTATGCTGTAATCATATTTCCTCTGTTTCATCTGTCCTCCTAGGTTGTGAGGTTTAGTGCCTTAAACATTTCCTCATAGATTAAGCCTCTTAGCTCTGGCACTAATCTAGTTGCAAACCACAGCACTTTATCAGTTTTGGTTTTGTGGTTCACAAGGTAGGGGTTCCAAGTCGGTGCGGCATATTTCAGTTTTGGTAAAACAAACCCCCTGTTGAATATCTTTAAAGCATCTTGGTTTACGTTTCTAAATGACGTTCTAGTGTTGTGTCAAACCCAAGACTCCTGTCTGTTCAATTACGAATGTTGCATTAAGGTTTTTGTCTTTTTTTTATTGAATTGTTTAACTCGTGAAGCCCATTTTCTAGTGTAGCCCATGTATGTCCATGGTGTATTGCACTCTGTTAAAACAATATTAGCTCTTGAAGTTGTAGCATAATAAGTACTAGTTTTTATATTAGCAGTGGTTGGCAGTAGTAGTAGTAGTAGTAGTAGTAGTAGTAGTAGTAGTAGTAGTAGTAGTAGTAGTAGTAGTAGTAGTAGTAGTAGTAGTAGTAGTAGTAGTAGTAGTAGTAGTAGTAGTAGTAGTAGTAGTAGGAAGTAACAATAATAATAGCTAGTATTAATAGTATGTAATAGTAGCGGAATGTAGTGTCCATAACTTGATTTAATTCACCATCTCCTATTCCCTCTGTGTATATTGCAGAAATAATTTTCGTGTCTGGGTACACGGTGACCAGGAGGAAGAGTAGGGTGAGAGCCTTCTGCTTTACTCTCTTCATCTCATCTCTCCAGAGATGATCTGCATAAGACGAGTAGAAAATGGTTTAATTGACTAAATTCGAGATTGACAAATGGTTCTTTCGTTATCTCGTTTTTTCGCATCAACACTAAAGAACTCCTATCCTTTCCCCCTCCTTAAAATAATTGAGCTATAGCATTGCTGTAAAAAAAGTCTAGTTTTTTTCTAGTTATTTTTCTTCCCCATTCTCTTCTCAGACGTTTAACACTGTGGCATAACAGAACACCTTCCCGCTAAAGCCCGGCAAATCTCCTTCCACATAGGGACATCCACCTCCTTTTCCTCTTCCCCCTCCCTTTTCCTCTTCCTCTCCTCTTCCTTTCCTTTTCCTATTACCCGCCGGCCTTCTCCCCTCCCTCATCCTCTCAGTGCCCCTCTGGAGACGAATCTAAACCTGAGATCTAATTTTCTCCACTGCTAATGAGATTCCGAGTGGCGAGGTCCTGGTGCAGACCAGTGGCAGTGGGACTATTAACTCTAAATTTGATTATGACCACCGAAACCTCTTCGTCAGAGCCTCTGTGGGGGGGTAAAAAATGATCTTTAGCTCTATTAGTGCATGCAATGAGTAGAATAAGACCACTCACGATGCATAAAGAAGGGCGCACATATTCTTACTGGTGGTCTAAGGATCGTAGCGGACAGTGATCGTGGGTATTAATTGCTAATAATGCGATAACAACGCATCACTTGAGACGAGACGGTCAGGCTGATGGGCAATAGGTAACAGTCAGACAGCAACGTCTTATCTTACAATCGAAACTCTGTTTCAGGGACTATTGGAATTTAGACGTTATGTGCTGGCGAGGGTGAGCTCTCTGTTGCCCCCTGAGTCATGAATTAGTCTCTGGGGATGGAGAGTTAGACGCTATCTTGGTGAGGAGGTCGTCGATAGATAGAGTAACCTGGAAGACGGAGGCGATAGTGTGGTGAACTTGGCGTTGTGGTTGTGGTGGTTGGTGTTGCGGTGGGGTGTTGATGGTGGCGATAGTGTGTCGGTCAGTTTGTGGTGATGAAGTGATGATGATGAGTGTAGTAGTGGAGTGGTGGATGTGTTGTGGTGATAATAGTAGTAATAGTAGCAGAATAAGTGGCGTTATATTATGGTACCATTACTGGTGGTATGGAAGTGGTCATATGGTATATGATAGGTAGAGGTGGTACAGTCTAGCAATGGTGTGCTGTGTGTGTGGCTATTGTGCTGATGGTGACTGTGGAGAACAGTGCGTGGTGGTGATGCTCCGGTGGTGTGGAGTGAGGTGGAAGAGTAGGAGGGGGTGAGGTGGAAGTGTATGGGTTGGAGGGGGGGGGTTGTGTTTTTTTGTGATAAGGCTTACCTGACATGGTTTACTAATAATTGATTTCGGTGAAGTGAGACTTAGCTCTGTCCCCACCTGCTGGCTTTGTTGCACTTGTTGAGTTAGAGATGGACTTTCCTAACACTTAACTTGTTTCTAAAATCGAATCCTAAAATTGTAGATGAAGGTGGCTATCAGAAAATATTTCAATGCCATCAATGCATAGAAGGAGTCCTTGACTCCTTCTGAAGATGTATTAATATACGAAAGTACTTAAGGAAATTCCTGTTTCATTTTTCCTCCGTGGTCTGACATTGTCACATTTTTAATCACGTGTTTATTTTCGTGATATACACATATATATATATATATATATATATATATATATATATATATATATATATATATATATATATATATATATATATATATATATATATATATATATACCACTACAATTTTGTCCCCATTGCTTCTGAGACGCTCGGCGCCTGGGGTAAAAGTGCTACCAGTTTTTTGAAGGAACTGGGTTCTAGGCTCATTGAAACAACAAGGGACCCGAGAGCTGCAAGCTTTCTTTTCCAGCGCCTCAGTGTGGCGATACAGAGGGGAAATGCGCACTGCATCCAGGGTTCCTGCCCGCCATCTGAGGAGCTGGAGGAACTCGACAACCTATGACAACCATCTTTGTAACCTATATGTAACTCCTTTTTTGTAACAAAGTTCAAATAAAGTAAATATATATGTGTACATACAAAAGAATGGGGGTGGTAGGAGAAGATAATATTAGTGTTCAGTGAGAAACCACAAGGTCTCCTCTGAATACTTTTTATTTTCTTCTCCGAGGCTATGGGTCCCCACATTGGCACCAGAGGTGGTACCCTCACAAACTTTTATATATATATATATATATATATATATATATATATATATATATATATATATATATATATATATATATATATATATATATATATATTGGTAAGTTTGTTATGGATGTTGATCAAGTTCGTTATGCACAAATTTTCCCTCTCTAAATGTAAGTTTCTCATTCCGTTACAAAGTTTATCTTCAGGAGCTTCAGATTTCTCAACCCACATATTTTCTTCAACCCTTCACATGGAATACTTCTTTGGGACACTGGCCAATAAATTAGTGATTCCTGTTTTTCCCTCACTTGAGTATTAGAACTGTTCTCCTTTTTCCCAAATTCTGTAAGATCTCTCGTCTCAAGTGTTTACTTTAACATTTAATTTATCAGTTGTAAAAGTTCGTCTGCAGCGTCTTCAGCAGCTACGGAGGTGTAAATCTGATCAGATTAATTTTGTTACATGGAGTTCCCACTGGTATTTTTTTCTTCTCATCTTCAGCGACTACTATTTCATCTAGCGTTTCTTCAGGTCATATATGATCTAGGAGCTTTAGTCTCCATATTGGTCCGAGTGTAAAGACCTCTTCAACTAGCTTGTTGATTTTCCGCGGTAATTCTCGCTTGTGATACATAGTTTTCCAGGCTTTGCGCCTTATTATCATAATTAATTAATTACTTACTTTTCCCTTGTTTACTCCGCGTTACCACCTGGTCTCCTGCTGAGGTTGTTTAACAACCACAACAAGAGACTATTGTGGTTGCGAAACAACAACAGCAACTTGTGTTTGTTCCTTGGCTTTAGCTTCAATGTTGTTTTCAAATAACATTTCAGTTTCCCTGTTGACTCGAGAGTATATCAGGTCTGTTTCTCTTTAGCGCCTTTCCAGTCATCTATTCTAAGTTCACCCATCTTATTTTCATGCGTTTTGTGTTCGTTTCAGTCGCGTCCCTGTATTGCCTGTTGAAGCAATGTTATGTTTTCTTTTATTATCCTCCTCCTTCATGATGAACTAATCTAAGGCATCTGCACATTCCCTTCCATTGAATTCCATCCCATTTCTTGTCATTCATCCAACTGTCTCTTTCATTGGACTTCTCGCAGACAGACAATACAGGACCTCTTAAATCTATAAAACTCAAGAAGTGTGTTATAGATCTATGCAATTTTATAGATCTGTTTTATAAATCTAAAAAGCTCCTCGTTTGCCTACAAAACGCAAGCAATAGCTCAGAAATACATGATCGACAGCATCATGCCCCCTCACTATACATTTGAATTATTCATATAAGTAATAAATACATATGAGTAACTCAATAAAAAAATGGTTCACGCTTAGAGATAAGCTCATCTGTACTGTACTGTGTCATATGTCCATGTGTCTATACTGTGTCATGCCCACTTGTGGAGTGTCATCCACGTCGATCTCAATATAGAAGCAAGACGACAGATGACAACATATCATCCAGCTCGCCTGGCAATGCACAAATAACACGGCTCTGTTAAGAATCCTATCATTCATACCCACAACAAAGCATCACACAAGATATCCTGACACGACAAATACCAAAATAAATTCAACCAATTTGTCAACATTGCGAGATTTACCAGAGCATGAACACTGCACCTCAACACTTTCATCACATTACCAATAACTATCATACACTTAAGTATGCCCTACAATCTACAAGACCAGGAAAAAATAACTGTATTGCCACAGTTGACCGATGAGAATGAAGTGAAAGGAATGAACCTGCTTTCCTGGAGAGTGTAAAATAAAACTTTTTAGTCATCCCACAATTAATATATCCTTTCTCCTCTCTCTCAATTTATTTTCACTTTCTTTCTGCCTCCGCAGATTTTGAGGAGTACTTCAGCGGAATTTGTCCTAACACAGCAGGCACATATAGGTTGCAAACTGATTTTTTAAGAGAAAACTTCTCATCTTCTTTCAAGCAAAAAGAGTACATAAATATTTATATAATAGGATATCTGTCTGTCTGTCTGTCTGTCTGTCTGTCTGTCTGTCTGTCTGTCTGTCTGTCTGTCTGTCTGTCTGTCTGTCTGTCTGTCTGTCTGTCTGTCTGTCTGTCTGTCTGTCTGTCAGTCTGTCTGTCTGAGGATGGAGCCCTGACACGAGGAGATAACCTCGTGGAACTTTGCACAATGATTTGTGAATGTATAGCGAATGTTGTAGGATAGTTGTGGGAAGACCTTGCGCCCCTTTTTAAGATGGATTCGTATTCCAAGCGACTTCTATGAGTAGGCGATAAGTCACAATAACGTGGCTGAGGAATGTTGACCATACCACACACTAGAAGGTGAAGGGACGACGATGTTTCGGTCCATCTTGGACCATTCTCACAATCGACTTGAGAATGGTCCAGGATGGACCGAAACGTCGTCGCCCCTTCACCTTCTAGTGTGCGGTCTGGTTAACGACTCCTAAGAAGTATGACATATGGATTTCATTGTCTATGGAGTGGTAAACTAGATAGATGAATGAATAGATAGCTGGATCAATTGAGGGATGGATGGATGGATAGATGTACGACTAGATAGATGAGTAGAAAGAAAGATAGAAGTATAGATAGATAGATTATTGGTTAGATAAAAACATTATAGATTCACAGATGGATAAATACATGTACTGATAGAAGGATGGATGGATAGATGGATGAATAGAAGATAAATATAAAAAGAAGGAAAGACAGATGATGTATTGATAAATAGATAGGTACAAAGATGATGGATAGATAGATTCATGAATAGATTCATGGTTAGATGGCAACGTCGATGGATGAATAGATATATGGATGATAGATGGATGAATAGATGGATGGATAGACAGATGGATAGATAGATAGATGGATTGATATATAGATTCATTGATGAATAGAAAATAGAAGAATTGACAGATATATGGACTGATGGATAAAAATATAGATGGACGGATATTTGGATGGAAAATTAGATACTTTAATAAACAAAAAGGCAGATGGATAGATAGATGGAAGTACATGGATGGATGGCTAAATGATTGGGTAGATTGATAGATGGATGGAAAAATATATAGATAGACAGATGGATAAATCGATGCATATTATATATATATATATATATATATATATATATATATATATATATATATATATATATATATATATATGAATTGAAACATGGATACATAGATAAATAGACAGACGGATAGATGGACGGATAGAGACATGGGTTGGTAGATATATATACAGTTGGAATCGTGGTTAGATGAACGAACAGATAAATAAATCAATAGATATATAGATAGGAGACAGATATATATATATATATATATATATATATATATATATATATATATATATATATATATATATATATATATATGTATATATATATATATATATATATATATATATATATATATATATATATATATATATAATATAGGTGTGTTTGTGTATATGTCTGTATTGTTGACACAAGTAATCGGCAAGACTTCGCTTTCTATGCTGTTGGTACACTCGGTGGTGTGTGAGGCGAGGCAGGTAAGCGGATTGGCCGAGCATTTGGGTCTGAAGACTCGACCAGGCGAGACTAGGGGCATCCTCGCTCCACTCCACCTGGTAAATATTTGAGCTGGAACTGTGTAAATGTTTCAGCATATTTCATAACCAAAACGTGTTGTGTCAAAACAGTTCAATTCTTGTCTATATAAGTGTAATTTAGTAAGATATTTACATGGGGGGTTTGGTGTTATATCTTGTCTGCTCACTGCTGTAGGTTTAAGTTAAAAACTAAGGTGTTGAATTCGGACAAATTTCAAGTACAAATTCCAACTACAACTCCAGAATAAACATGTTCTCAAGTGCCTGTAATTATGTACCTCGTCCTTGTTCATTTATAGTGCTTTAACTCTCACCTTCGTTTAAATTAACTTGAAGAAACACCTAAATTCTCTTAAAATCACTTACATGCCTATCTGATCAGCGCTGTAATTTCAGGACTCATGGTAGTTAATTACACCCTAAGGTAATTACGTAGTATTATAAACTATGAAAAGCTAGTGAGAAAATACAAGACAAATTAATTACTAGAAAATTCCATAAAAGCACAGAGCAAAGTCTTAGACTCACTGACGTAAGTATATTTCAAGATGAATTAAACAATTGAGGAATATTCTACCACTTAATAATCTCTACCACAATGAGGCAATTAACAGATATTATCTAGATAACGAGTCAAATGGAACTTACTAATTATCCCCAGAGATATGCATACCGTAGTTTACCAGCTTAATTCCCAAACATTCCTTCTGTAGGTTTTGTGTAATAAGCTCATCACAGGATTAAGGCCAAGCAACCAGTGAGGTCTAAAAACGTCTCGGCATTCCTTATAAATAAATCTAACATTGCTTATCTCCCCACCCTAGTAAAAATATTTCTTGTTATGACAGCTCATAGCTAATCTCTCTCTCTCTCTCTCTCTCTCTCTCTCTCTCTCTCTCTCTCTCTCTCTCTCTCTCTCTCTCTCTCTCTCTCTCTCTCTCTCTCTCTCTCTCTCTCTCTCTCTCTCTCTCTCTCGCTCTCGCTCGCTCTCGCTCTCTCTCTCTCTCTCTCTCTCTCTCTCTCTCTCTCTCTCTCTCTCTCTCTCTCTCTCTCTCTCTCTCTCTCTCTCTCTCTCTCTCTCTCTCTCTCTCTCTCTCTCTCTCTCCTCTCTCTCTCTCTCTCTCTCTCTCTCTCTCTCTCTCTCTCTCTCTCTCTCTCTCTCTCTCTCTCACTCCCTCTCTGTTTCTCTCTCATACACCTTTCTCAACATATAAAGAAAGAGAATGGAATATACAAGGAGAGAAGCACGACAGGGAACTCGTGGAACTGACGAAGTGCAAATACTCAAGCTAAACGTACAATCGGATAACAATGGAAGAGCAGGAATACATAAAAGGTGTCTATAAAAAACAGGCGGAAGCAGTAAGTAATTGCTTCAATTCAATTCAGCTGCAGCGTCCTGCATCTTGTGGATGTGTGTGTTTGTTAAAGAGAAATAGTAGATTAGATAAAATAAAAATATTCTCAAGTCATCATATTTATCTACCGAGGGTTAGACAGGCGGGTTACAAGAGCTAACACCTTGAGCCTCCAAGTACAAATAGTAATGCAAATAGAAAATACACACCCACAACCCCCAGACACACACACACACAAGCACTACTGCTGCCTGCAGCCAAGCTGACGTCACTCAGGGGGCCGTATTCCTTAGGGCCGGGGTTTGATTCTCGCCTAAGGAAGAAACAAATGGGCAGTGTTTTTTACCAGATGCATCTATTCACCTGGCAGTAAATACATATCTGGGAATTAGACAACTGCTACAGGTTGCTTTCTGGGGATTTGAGTTTGAGAGAACCTTATGTACAGGCAAAATAGGTCGAAAAATAGTACACAACACCACAGATAATTAAAATGGTGCATAAGATGGGCACAACAGCTAGCAGCTCTATTTTGCAGGCACAAAGAGTGAATATAAACAGTAAATACACACACATGAGTACGTACTCACGTCAGAGGTGTCAATGGAGGAGACGTGTGGGCATTTTCTCTCTGGAAGTGAGGTGCCAAACATGGAATTCTTGTGTGAGAGATCAAACAGTAAATAGAAAATTCGAACATAAATAAGCACAAGGAGCATAAACGCAGTGAAGAGAAAATTGCGAAAAATGAGGCTAAATGGAACTGAAAAATATTGAAGGACTTGTAGAATTGGCGAGAGCGAGGACACAAGGGCATACTTTGGAGAGGAAACCTACTGAATATTCATTGTGCTTTGTGGGAAGCAGTTAAGGTAATGGGGAGGGAGGGGAATGCCTGCTAGCTTAAGCGGAACTTTCTGCTATTACAGAAATACGGAGTGTAAACAGATAACGGGAGAGCATAGATAAACTATCCATGAAACAATCTATGGAAAAAAATTACTAGGAAGAGAGTGAGATGCAAAGTTTTTCACGTGTGGGTTCTGGAACAGACGACTGTTGAGTTCTACCATGAAGAAAACAAATGTGGGATGAAAACAAGAATGGTAAGGTGCTTTAGAAAAGACAGAAAAAGGAGTAAGTGAAATTAAAATACTCGTTACCAGGGATGACAAGTAGGCATAGCCAGAGAAGAAGTAAGGCGGATGTGGTGGAGGGAAGAGAAAAATGAGATTACGCCAACTAATGGAAAGAGGCATAATGGAAAGTAAAGATAACGAGAAGAAAACAGTAGCTATAATATATAATGCAACATTGTCACAAAGAGAGAAGAGCCACGCTGACAGCGAGTTACTATGAAATAGGACGGTTGTGATTCTGGGATTAATTGAAGAAGAGATTATAGCAATGCAGAAAATACTACAGTTTGAAAGGATAGAACTCGGAGAGATATTGACAAGTCAGGATGTTGACTTGGAAGTGAACGAAAGTTAGAAAAATTACCAGAATGGAGAATCTAATTATAGAACCCGAGGAGGACCAATTTTGCTTCATTTTGACATCATGAAGACCAGAGAATAAATTCTGGAAGAAAAGCTAAGAATTACTGAAATTTATTACAAACATATGCATTTAGAAATGCATGACAAAACTTGAACAGCAAGAATCCAAGGTAAAGCAAATTGAAGCAAAAGGGAGGTAAGAAATATTGACCCAGACCCTGAGAGGATTAGTGTATATGGACAGTCACTGCACCACCACCACCACCTACCGCCCCGACCCCACTACACCCACTACACCACACTACATCTTAATACAGCCCACAACACCCCACTTCACCCCACTACACCCCACAATCAACATCCTCTGCTCCCAGTGTCCCTCACCATCTCTTTCTACAACCAAATACCCATTCACAATTTCTTTGACCCATATTTCTCCTCAGCTCTATACGTTCCTTACTCCCTTTGCTCTCCTCACTCTCCCTCAAACCCCTCACTGTGCCTCACTCCTTTTCCTTCTCATCTGTACTCTGCCATCACCCTTGTTTTGGCCGCTCATCAGCCCTTGCTTTACACCTCCCTTTTATCTCCATTTTTGGCATCATCCACTCTGCCTGTTACCTCCCCTTAAGCCCCCTGGGTGCTACTGGTTGAGTAAAACTGGTTAAGTACAACTGGTTGAGTTAAACTGGTTGAGTACAGCCAGGTGAGTACCAATACCCACAAACAGATAACACCGTACGTCTGTCCCGGATGCTTTACTCTACGCTCAATTATTCACATTTATCGGCAGTGTATATTTGGCTCGAACCGGTTAAATGGAATTAAAAACTGTAAATCCTGAATTTTGTGTCCGTCAGTGTGGAGGGCGTCATGACCCTTGCTGGAGAGTGTCACTCAAACCTTCGCTGTCCACATCGTCTAAAACGGGTAAGCTTAAGGTATTAAGAATTGTTTTGTTAGCAGAAAGATATTTTGTGGGTGTGTGTATTTATTATTTGTGCCGGCAGAATCGCGCTATTAGCTCTTGGACTCCGATATTCTATTCAATCTATTTTTCCTCAATTATGTTTACCTACATATATTTCGCTATCTCACATGCACATACACACTCAATTGTCAGGCCCCCCCACAGCTGAAATATTTCCCCCTGAAAAATAACGCTTCTGTAATATCTGAAAGAATAGTAAATTTAATGAGTGATTTATGACTCTTCTCAAGCTCCTGACATGCAGATAATATCGCAATTGAATAATGAATGATAACATATATTGAAGCTAATCTTAATCTGTTAATAGAGGTTGAAAAGACAATAAAATCAGTGACTATTTTTAGTTACAAACTTTTAGAGCTAATTGAAATTTCCAGCACAAGCTTCAACTTCTGGTCATTCATTACAGACAAAAAGAGTAGAAAAAACTAAATTCATAAATTTGAATTCTGAATTTCCCGTGTGAGCTTGAAGACGCGTGGCTTGTGACGCAAGTTGACGGAGAACACCTTGTCCATTCCTCCAGATGGTCTGAGGGAGCAAACTTTCACCACAACTTCTGTTTTGATTCTTCAGAGCATCTTCTCCCCCTCTCCTCCTCGTGGGTGAATGAAGATACTGGGCCATCCTCCAGCATCTCCAGCCTCTCACGGGTCTTGAGGAAGGGGTGTGAAATCCATGTCAACACTTCTAAGTTTATGGCTCGGTTTGTTATTGTGAAGGGGGAGGGGCGATGATGGAGAATTAATTTAACACGAATTTAACATCGCACACAGAGATTTATTCGCCGAGAGGGGTTTCCTGTTCCCCCGTGTATATACAATGAGTCTTCTTTTGTCTTGAATTATATTCAGGACTGAGGTATACTTGTTGGTTGGTCAGTACAGCTATTGTGGAGGCCTCAATAACTCACTACAGGTTGATAGGCGTTCAGCCCAATAACAGATTTAAATATTATCATTGGCATGTTTCAAGAATAGAGTAAGTTAGAAACATGTTTGAATAACCTTGGGTACGTTGCGTTTCTAGCTCTCGCATGAGGCCTAGAAATCCTGTGTATTTTTCTTTATTCAAGTTAAGATTTAAAATCAAATGCTTTATTTAAAAATGTTTGTACAGTTTGGTTCGTTTACACAAATATGCAATAAATTATTTGCCTAAAATAAAATCCTAATAATAGAATAACCTATAATAGCTGTAAGTATATGCTGTTCATGTAAGATTTACTGTTACATTTAGAAGCTTCATTTATCTGATATTTAACATTCATTAAAATATTCAAATTCAGAGCTAGAAACTATGTTCTTAATAACATTTCAAATCATTACAATAACGGCCGGAGAAAACAATTGTGCTTTAGTCTAAATCAAACTTTACATATTTGGCATAAACTGAGTAACATTTAGATTACTATACAGTGCACTTTGTCATTACAACAATCAAAATTACATCCAACAGATGGCGCTGTTTTTAAAAGAATCCATGTTTCTTCCTGTCACAGGTGAGGCATGTATATAATAAGTATATAAAAAGACGCGCCTAATCGAATGCAACGTTGTGTCAAAATTTCAGAACAATCGGTAAAGAGGTTTCGAAGATTTCCCTCACATGAAAAACACATAAGAAACACAGTTTTTCAAAAAAGGCATGTTTCTTCCTGTTATAGACGTGACATATGGTATGTATTTAAAAACCAGCTCGGATGCGAATGGAACGAATCTGAACGTGTCAAATAATTCTTTGCCTGGTTTTCTCTAGCGATCCCTTTCTTATTGTATTACTATCCCCTTTACCACACCTTACCTTTCATGCCTTTTCCTCGCTTTATCTTCCTCTAAGATTTCCTTTTCATCACCTCTCACTTGCCTATTTATTACCTTCACCTCCTTCCCTCTTCATTACAGGCTATTCATGCCCATGCCACCTCTGGGGTGGCTTAATCTTTATCAATCTTCCCTCTTCACAATCAACTTGAGAATGGTCCAGGACGGACCGAAACGTCGTCGTCCCTTCACTTTCTAGTGTCTGGTTTGGTCCAAATATTTCAGCCACGTTATTGTGACTCTTGTCTGCATGTTGTGTCAAAATTTCAAAAAGTGATCGGTGAAGAACTTTCAGATTTTAGCGATTTTGAACAAACGAACATTTCCATATATATATATATATATATATATATATATATATATATATATATATATATATATATATATATATTTTATTTTAATATTTACATATAATTGTGGTAATAAAATAATATTCCTACACCTTGTAGGAATATTACTAATATTTGCTACACCTTGGCTTGTTCCCAGCTTATAATATTTTCCTGTGAGGTTTCTGTTTTGACTGGCAGCAGCAACTTTGTGAGTGACGCATATTGATGGTGGCTATGGCAGAGAAATATGTCACATGACAAGTGTCACCAAGTGCGGATAAGTGTCACCATCAATGATTGTTTCATACTCGTTGATGTGACCAGATAGATCATCAACGAGAAAACGATCAGCATTACACTTTTTCCCTCTCATACCAGGAGAGAAAGCTAAAGTAAAAATTAATTCTTCAGTGAATGCAAGATTAAGTAAATTTTCTGCATACGTGACTACTTTAAGCTGATTTGAGTGTGCATCTTGAAAAAAATTGGTGTTAAATTCCCCTTCCATTCTGAGGTTAGCATCGTGATACGAGTTAGTCATCTGAGATATTTCAGCTAACGTCTCTCCACACACACATGTGCCCAGTTGCTGGTGGAAGGAAGTATATACCTCACATATGGTCAAATGGCGCCGGGTTTCACGAGAGACAAGTACAGCGATAGTGCCCCCTGGTATGGTATTGATGATAGCAACTTTACTTTGCTTGTTCTTATGTCACAAGATACCAGTGCCACATTAGGGTTCTCCAGGAACTTACAATTCGTCAGCTTTTACAGTGCTCGCAGTGTAGAAAGATCTATCTACTAATTTGGAGAGTTTTTCAAATTCATAAGATTTTAGCATATGCATTCGCAACACAAGAAAACCACACAAACTATTTTTTTACATACTCATACATTCGATGTTTGAAGCCATCGCAGTTGAATGTACTTTCAAAACTTATACAATGATCTCCGTTTTTAAGTTAGTTAATGCTCGTTTTCCCACGTTCCAGACGTCTAAAGTTCACACTATCAATATTCTCGTGTAAACACTATCACAATGAAGGTGTCAGTGGACCAATGAGGAATGTTCAGTCACTTAAACTGGTCAATAACGCGGCTGGTCTTGCAGAGTCATCGTTCGATTCCCCGATGGTGCAAGTGGCTGCGCATCGTTCAATCACTCCTTATATACACCAACTTCGTTTTTTCGAATTTTTGGTTGTAAGTTCTAAATTGTAAGCTTAGCGATTGCTATAAAAAATAACTTGACCTTCCCACTTGGCCTGGAAAGAACCTATCACGATTCCTTAAGAACTTATTTTCGTACAATAAAAAAAAGAAGTCCTACAAGGATGTGTTTGAAACTATTCAAATCGTAATTGTAAGTTAAATTTATTATTGTTTACTTTCGAGCTGTGATATATTCCGCATTGTGTGATTATAACCTAACAGTTGACTATAGCTGTGATCAGTTTACATGTATGCTACGAGTATTCCCAAATGCAACGAAAGGTTCATCAATCTGGGTAAACAAGCGTGTGTTTAAGCGCTCAGCCACTAAAACGTTCACTGTGATATTGACCAGAAAGTCTGTTGCCCATCACCCTGCGTTAAACCTTGATGGTAATCAGAGCATGGTATAATACCGAAACCATTAGGGATAATCTACGACACCCGCTTACCGATTTAGCACAAAAACGTTTCATGTAAACAAAATCTACCTATGTGCTTGGATGACTAAAAATTTTATTGCAAACCAACTGAGGTACGGATGCAATAATTCCTAAAGCATTCTCTCCTCGTTAATATTGTCTAAAATACAGTAAACGTTAGATTGTTTACGATTAGTTTCAGCAATGACACTATGTCGTCCAAAGGCTTCCCACCAAACTGGGTTGAGTTACCACACAGGCGGGTTCCGATCCTACCCACTACAGAGTCTGTCCATCAACACCTGAGTGCCCTCTTTACCACGTACACGATTGAGAAATTTAGAGAGTATCTTAATGCACAACATAGTAATATACGTTTTACTGCAGAGTGTGAAGTTGATAATTCATTGTCGTTTCTTGATGTCAAAGTGAATAACCATAATGGGTTCAACACTAATGTTTTTAGGAAACCAACTTTTACTGGTTTAGGTTTAAATTTTAATTCTTTTGTTCCTGATATTTTTAAGAAAAATGCAATTAACACTCTACTGAATAGAGCCTTTGTTTTATGTTCAAATTGGAATAACTTTGATCAAGAAATTAATTTTCTTGTGAATTTTTTTTCAAATAATGGTTATCCTTTGCCTATGGTTTATACCTTTATAAGGAATTTCTTAAATAAGAAGTTTCACCCATCGTGTAGGATTACTACAGTGGAAAGGGATCTTAAATATATTAAATTACCATTTTATGGCACTATTAGCTTTTCTGTAAGGAGTCGTTTGAGGAGACTGTTGCAGCATTGTTATCCTCAAGTAGACTTTAGATTTATTTTTGTCAACACAAATACCATAGGCTCTTATTTTAAATTTAAAGATAAAATGGCTACCCCCCTGTGCTCTAATGTCGTATATATGTATAATTGTTCCAGCTGTAATGCTGGATATATCGGGAGTTCCATTCGGAACTTTAAGATTAGGATACTTGAGCACCGGGGATTATCTTTTAGGACTGGATTACCATTGTCTAAACCAGCATTTACGGAGATTAGAAACCATTGTTATGAGTTTGATCATTCTCTGCTGGAATCTGATTTTAAAATTCTGGACACTTGTATGAATGGCCAGTCAGATTTGAGAGTAATGGAATCCTTATATATAAAGGAGCTGCAGCCTCTGTTAAATAGCAACCATTCAGCTGTTCAATTGTACACTGTATAGTGCACAGTAGGCCCTGTAATTTGATTTATAGTTCATTCTGGTAGTTTAATTTTATTTTAATTTTGTTTAGTTTATCATGTCTTTGCCCTTTCTTACTTATTTCAAGTCTTGACATTGTACATCAATATAATCTTTTATTTAGGATATATAATACATTTTTTGGTATTTAATTTTATTAAATATTTGAGTTTTTTATAAGATTTTGGTTAGTACTTTATAATTGTCGTTTATTCTGTTTGTATTTTATATACATTTTTTGTAGATTTGTAGTCTTTATATAAATATTTGTTATAGTGTTTAGTATCTATGTGATAGGTATCAAGTTTCACTTCTGATCACTTCACGTAAGTTTAATAGAATGGTTTGTTTTAGTAGCTACAAAATTCATCTTGTAGTTTAATGGATTTTTAAATTAGCTTTAATATATGTGACAGTTAATAAGTTTTATTTGTATTGATCACTTTAAGTGCGCTTAAGTGTTTTGTTTTTTAAGCATTTTCCTTTCTTTGATAGGCAATTATATTCAGTATGAGTTCTTTGTTTATCAGTTATTTGATTGTGATTTCTGTTTTTTCTTTTAGATCTGATGATAAATACGAGAAGTATTCGAAACGTTATGCATTATAAAGTAAAGAATCTGAAACAAATGTTCAGTATATCCCTAGTTTTCCTATTCATCTTAAAATATATATATATATATATATATATATATATATATATATATATATATATATATATATATATATTTATATTTATATATATATATATATATATATATATATATATATATATATATATATATATATATATATATATATATATAATAACATTTTCAAAGATTTTTGTTTACACATACATAAATATAACCTGCAAACACTAAACAGAGTTCTATTATGCTATAATTTAAACAGCTTTCATCTTATATACCCGCATTTGGGTGAGGTGATATGTTACAACAGTTTTGAATGAGGTGAAAAAAACTTTCAACATAAGACAGAACACGAAACAATGGGTATAAATTGGGTAAATTAAAGGGAAGAATGGAAGTAACTGCAAAGGGCCTATTGGCCCTTTCAGAATATATATATATATATATATATATATATATATATATATATATATATATATATATATATATATATATATATATATATATATATATATTGTCTCAAGCACATGTTGCTCTGAGAGCCAGAACGTCTCTGTCACCTTCAACCCACACTAACGACGACACACTTCCAGGGTGATCTGAGACAGCATAAACTGCAGGACTCATCACCCAGTCCATTCCGTAACCTCTCTCTCCGCCTCCTAATGGGCCCTTCAGTGTCGCCCCTGAGATGAGCCCATTGCCGAATATCTTCGAACTGTGTTTGTGCACGTTTCTGTTAAGGAGCTCCAGATACCTGTGTACTTGTATGTGATTTGATGTTATCTTGGGTTATAAGGCTATCTTGGGGATAAAGCTTGAATAGCCTCATTCGTAGGGTGGATTATATGGGGGGAATAGGGATTATTATTGTGTTTGTATGTGAAAGTGTTCCTATTTATTTGTACTATCCTATTTTTATCTATAAGATTGAGCTATAGTCAATGGATCCTGCCATTCCAGCCGTTTTTCAAGCTTCAATACATGCTGTCTTATTATCTTGGAATTCATGGTGGACATCTTTTTTCCCAATGTTAAATCCCATCTTAGTAATTAATATATCTCTCGGTGCTAGACTCGGTGTTACATCAACTCTTAGGAATTTTTCTCTCGTTTCAGGAAGATAGTTTCTCTTATTATTTTTTATTGATAATTGCTTATTGTCCTTCTGGTCTCCTGTCGCCTGTTCCCATTTCCATCATCTTACATTTGCTGAGGTTCATATCCAACAGCCATTTTCTCATTAACTTTGCCACGTACACAAAGATCGACATACAGAACTCAACTTCTGTTGTTATAACAGTAACCCAAATGAGAAACAGTGTGGTTCCAAGCACCAATCCCTCAGTTACTCTTATTGCTGCTCTACCCAGTCCAACTCCCCGCCCCTCACTTTGACTCTCCGACTCCTGTCTATTAGTTGTTCCGTTGTTCTAGTCAGTCTAGAAATACGTAATCTTCCCATCTTCTCTATCACGTACTTTTTTTTAATTTTTCATAAAACTTCATTAGGATTGTTTTGTAATTTCCCTTCCCGTTAAAAGCTATAATAGCGCTTGTTTACGTACCTAATTCTCTCTGTGCGTCGAATAAGAGCTTATTATTCTTTCGAGTACGTTGCCTGGGATGCTTATTAGGCATCCCATGCAAAGTACATTTTGTACCAAACCATCCCTTTTTGTTACACATTCCTGGGGATGTGTAACAAAAAGGAGGCCTGGTCGAGGACCGGGCCGGGGTGACGCTAAGCCCCGAAATCATCTCAAGATAACCTCAAGATAACCTCCTGTCACCTTATGCTATTTCTCCCTCAAGGGAATGTAATTTCGGTGTTTTAATCTCTGTTCTTAAGAAAGGTTTCTAATTCTTGGTATTGAGTGTGTCATCCTTTTCAGTATGCGTTCAAATTATTGTTTGGGGAGTTCTATCTTACGACGACCGAACGTCGTCTGCATAAACTAAGTAAGTCATTACAAGATTAATGTAAGTTAATTTATTTTGATTAATTTGATGTATTTTTTGTTTGGTGTTGTGGACAAGGCCCATCAACTGTACGAGATTGTTCAGTATGCTATGACTTAAGCATTTTTACCAACCAGCAGGTATGCTGTAGCTCTCAACTCAGTTCAGGACTTAATAAAGCCCACAGCACATAAACACACATCTTTTGATGTGAGTAATATACTCACTCTACATATTTACCTTCCTTATATGTTACTGAAATTGGGTGTCGCCTAAATATAACTCATATTATAGGCTGTAATATTTATATATCATTGTATCTAAACAGTTTGTGTGTGTGTGGCACGATTACGTTCCCCTTAATATATATTGCTACTTCCGCTCCTTAGTTTGTAATAGTTTGAATCCTCCTATATTATACAATTTTTCAGTAGGATCGTGTTCACTTCAGGTGCTGGCTTTAGGCTTCATTAAATAACACGGGAGATGAAGGTCTATTGATTGATAAAGATTAAAGCCATCCAAGAGGTGGCATGGGTATGAATAGCCAGTAATATATTGCTACTTCCGCTCCTTAGTTTGTAATAGTTTGAATCCTCCTGTATTATACAATTTTTCAGTAGGATCGTGTTCACTTCAGGTGCTGACTTTAAACTTCATTAAATAACACGGGAGATGAAGGTCTATTGATTGATAAAGTTTAAAGCCATCCAAAAGGTGGCATGGGTATGAATAGCCCGTAAAGATGAAGGTCGATCATGCAGACCCTATTAGATGAGCACTGACATGTAAATACACACACACGTCAATATAGTGTGTAACACCAAACACCGGAACACCAAAGTTTGGTGTTCCGGTGTTCAAAGAGACAAATTACATAGACACCATCGCTGCTGTCAATTGTTCCATCACTTCTTTCACTCATTGCCTCCCATCCATTACTTCCAGTCATCATACTCACTCTTCCGTCACTCGTATTCTCCTCTCAATCACTCCCTTTCTCCCTCAGTATCACTATCACTCTCACTTCAATCACTTGATTCTTCCTCGCTCGCTTGCTTGATTTTTCAAATTCCTTGCAACTCCCTCCCATCCCAGGCTTCCTATCCGTCTATCAATTATTTTCATCACTTCCTTCCCACCGTCAAATCGCAGCGCGTTCTACTTTCTCTCCCTCCCCTCCCATGCTCGTTCCTTCCCTCCATACCTCCCTCACACAACACACTCCCCCCCCCATCCTCGAAGGCTAGTTAAACTCATCCCAAACAACTTCTGTGCCTATCCAGTGCCACGTAGGGAGAAACCAATAATAGGAGAGGATACCTGGTGGGCTTTACGAGTGTGTGCGACCCTAACTTAGGTCTTTATAGTCTCTCTCCATGTGTTCAGGGTCTCTTCTCTGTGTGTGTGTGTGTGTGTGTGTGTGTGTGTGTGTGTGTGTGTGTGTGTGTGTGTGTGTGTGTGTGTGTGTGTGTGTGTGTGTATTTACCTAGTTGTGCTTGCGGGGGTTGAGCTCTGGCTCTTTGGTCCCGCCTCTCAACTGCCAATCAACAGGTGTACAGGTTCCTGAGCCTACTGGGCTCTATCATATCTACACTTGAAGCTGTGTATGGAGTCAACCTCCACCACATCACTTTCTAATGCATTCCATATGTCTACTACTCTGACACTGAAAAAAATCTTTCTAACGTCTCAATGGCTCATTTGGGCACTCAATTTCCACCTGTGACCCCTAGTGAGTGTGCCCCTTGTGTTAAAAAGTCTTATTAAGACAACTCAATAGCTCGGTCGATACAGCCTCGGCCTGACCGTTCGAGATTCGAGTCTCCAAGAACCCAGCTGAAGAAATTATATGTGATCTGCGTCTCCACTTTCCAATTATGTTTCCTCGCTGGATTAGTCTTCACTGAACATTGCTTCTCTATGTTACTGGTCAATCTCCCCCTTGAAATCAAGGACGTTGATGTAATGTCTTAAACATTCCTTGTTTAAGAAATGGGAGGGTGAGTTGGTGAACTTGGTGTGGGTGTGGGCGGGAGATGGGGAGAGTATGGGGATGAGAATGTAGATGCTGTGAAGGTGTTTGTAAAGACAGTAATTATGAAAGGTTGTTACAATGATAAAGTGCTGGGGGAAGAGGGGAATGTGTGTGTGTGAAGAGAGAAAGGGATGTCTGGAGAAAACCTGGGCACTGGAAAGACCCGGGCACCACCGGGTTTCCCCATGTAGTATGCACATAATAGGAACAGATGAGCCATTGTCATGACCCTTTAGGTACTCCCCCTCATTATAATTCTCTGTTATTATATTAAACTTCTTTACTGAACGTGTTTTTCTTCCTAATATCACAGCCTGATTTTGTAGCATACATAGGAGTCACTTATGAGGAGTAGTGTCTACAGCTTTTTTGCAGTCTAGGAAAGTGCAATCTCCTCAACTCTCTCTGTCTCTCTCTTTTGATTGATTGTGAATTCCTTGTGGTAAGACTAATAAGTTGTTCCACGTTCATGCTTCGCGACAAAACTCCTATGTCCAAAGTGTTCAACTTTAGTGCTAAATGTTCTTATTTGTTAGAGATATTTGTCTGCAGTTCAGTGGCGGCCATTCTCTGCAAGTGCTTTTCTTTAGAAACCATAGATTTTGGAAAAGCTCTGATTTCAGCTTAAAAACTTACTGAAAGGTTTAATTAAGTTCTTTGCTCATTTTTTGTAAAAAAAAAATATAGAAGGTTGCTCGAAAAAGCCTCTAAAATGTGGCCAAGAAAAAAGACCCCTTTAAAAGCCACTTTACAAATAACTGTTCCATTATGCAGAGAGAACAAAATTGCAGTAAATTGTAGCTATTATACTCTACTCAAAGGCCCTGTCCCATTTGCGTAAAGCACACATACTTGAAATACGCCAAGTTAAGATGGCCTCAGGATGCACCGGGTGCTGGCTGAGACCACCATGGGGAGCCAGGGGCTTCTCCTAACATTTCTTAGGTACAACCCTCTCTCAAGGTCAATTAACGCCAAGGCCGCGTAACACCAAGGACACGTCGGTAGTAGGAATCCGTCAGTCTCAGGAAATAATGGAGTCGCGCTCTGGTTGTCAGTCTGGAGTGGCTTCTCCAGGGCGCAAAACCAGGGGTAGGTTGATACGGCGGAGAAGTTGTCACCCATTGTGGGGGGAAAACCTGACTCCAATAACTAATAATTAAATATATACTTCGATAGCTATGAAGGACAATCACTTTTTGAGAAAAAGTGGAAAACAAAATAAAGCAATAAAAAAAACTGATCCCAAGAACTAGTGTCCTATGGATCTTAGTAAGACTGTAATTCTTATATAAATGGAGTCAAATTAAGTTACACAAAATTGGGGGGTTTCATGCTAAAAGATGAATACATCCCTAGCATTATTCCGGTGCTGGTTCTTCACCAGAGTAAATCAAATATGAAAGTAAACAAGGTTGACTATAGAATATTAATTATAGGTAAATGCACCTCAATATACTACTGAAATGTTGAACAGCATCAGTAAATCAATGAGTTAGTATAATTGATCTCTTTGAGAGATCACTACTGTAACTACAGTTATTGCTACAGATAAAAAAAAGGGACAGCTTAGCTGTAAATCTAGTGAGGTGTAATCAGTTGCTGCGCTCCTCCTCCGACGTGTTGCATAGGGCAAATTGTTGCACGAAACAGTGGGGAAGCCTAACACCTCGGTTGACGTCGCCTTGGTACTGAAAGGCAATTACATTGTAGAAAACTTCTACATAATAAGTAACTACAAATAAATCCTAAATCATGAGGATAACAATGGAAATTATCAGCTAATATCTGAGTAATTTATGTTCAAGCACTGTAGTTCTCTTTGGAGAAAATACTGAAATTAATTATCTATTTAGATGGTAAATTTACTTATGACACGTACGGGATGGTATTATTTTGCATTCGGCCTAACGACTGCTAGTCTAATTGTTAACTGTGGCCACATGATAACAAACAGATAAACCTAGCTGCCGAGCCGCGTGTCCGTTGATGTGGAGACTTGAGCAATTCTTCGTCCTCCAGCTCCTGCTTGAAAGGCGTTAACTTTGGAATTGCAGATATGCTAGTCTGGGACACGGCTACTGTGCCAACTAACGTGGCAGCACTCTACTGGTTGTGGAAGCGAAATAAGTAGGTCAAAACGTAGCTCTGCTACACGCTGTCAATGGCGTCCGAGTCGTGCTCTCTCGTCTTCCTCCTCTTCCTCATTGCGCATGCGCGGCTCTCGATAGACATCTCGAGCGTAAATGGATATGTATATATCACAATTGACTAAGACAGGAAGCGGTAATGACGAGTATTAATATCACATTAAATTCTTCTGTGATAAAATAGAATTTCTCGTAACATAAATTGACTTATTAAAGTGGTGCAGCCAATCGAGAAAATTTAAAGTAAAATCATTTACATCAAAGTAATTTCCTCTAGAATGTTCAATATCAACTAAATAAGGGAGTTCCAGTAAGTAGTAGTATACTACAAAATTAAACTTATTAGTAAGTTACTATTTTTAGTAAAGGAAATGATAAACTGGACTCTTGTTATAAATCCCACTAAATGTGGAGAGAATCCATGTTACTGCCTGTCGTTCCTCACGTCGTCATTCTGACTAGGAAGAATCTGGCAGTGAATAAATCATGATAATGATTAAATCTACAAGTTAGTAATTTTAGTAATTACTTTGGTTAATACAAAGGTTGTAGAAAATACAAAGATGTATAAAACTGTTGGTTATTTCCAACACCCATGCAGCAGGTCCCGGCCCTCTCCACGGCAACAAAAGTCCCCAATGGAAAGGCAAACGCCCACAAGAAAAAAAAAAAACATTGGGATAAACGAAAAGTTACGTAACGCCGAGATCACGTAACCTTTCGTTTATCCCTAAACGATTTATTTTATTTCTTGTGGGCGTTGATCGTGTTGGGTGTTGCAGAACTTAACTTCGGAAAGATTTGTGTGTCCGATCTTAACTGTTAATTATTTTACTATTTAGTGGTGGATTCATTGATAACGTTCTGGCTTATTAATCCGGTAGTCCCGTGTTCGAAGTTCACTTAAGAGACAGGTTCTACAAACGTTTAAATTGGTATCTGAGCTATATCTATGTCTGAGCTATATCTGTTACAGCACGTCGTCGACCAAATGGGCTCACAATAACCCAGCCAAATATTATTGTATCGTCCAGTCTCACTTGTCCTGCGAAATTGACTAAACTCAGAAATAGGTTTATTCGTCAATTGTGCTCGATTCCCCGCAGTCAGGACAGGCTATTGCATTTGGTGGGGGATCTGGAGTGCTTATATATATATATATATATATATATATATATATATATATATGTCGTACCTAATAGCCAGAACGCACTTCTCAGCCTACTATTCAAGGCCCGATTTGCCTAATAAGCCAAGTTTTCATGAATTAATGTTTTTTCGTCTACCTAACCTACCTAACCTAACCTAACCTAGCTTTTTTTGGCTACCTAACCTAACCTTACCTATAAATATAGGTTAGGTTAGGTTAGGTAGGGTTGGTTAGGTTCGGTCATATATCTACGTTAATTTTAACTCCAATAAAAAAAAATTGACCTCATACATAGAGAAAAGGGTTGCTTTATCATTTCATAAGAAAAAAACTATAGTAAATATATTAATTCGGGAAAACTTGGCTTATTAGGCAAATCGGGCCTTGAATAGTAGGCTGAGAAGAGAGTTCTGGCTACTAGGTACGACATATATATATATATATATATATATATATATATATATATATATATATATATGTCGTACCTAGTAGCCAGAACGCACTTCTTAGCCTATTATGCAAGGCCCGATTTGCCTAATAAGCCAAGTTCTCCTGAATTAATATATTTTCTCTATTTTTTTTCTTATGCAATGATAAAGCTACCCATTTCATTATGTATGAGGTCAATTTTTTTTTTATTGGATTTAAAATTAACGAAGATATATGACCGAACCTAACCAACCCTACCTAACCTAACCTAACCTATCTTTATGGGTTAGGTTAGGTTAGGTAGCCGAAAAAGTTAGGTTAGGTTAGGTAGGTTAGGTAGTCGAAAAAACATTAATTCATGAAAACTTGGCTTAATAGGTAAATCGGGCCTTGCATAGTAGGCTGAGAAGTGCATTCTGGCTACTAGGTACGACATATATATATATATATATATATATATATATATATATATATATATATATATATATATATATATATATATATATATATATATATATATATATATATATATATATATACTGAAACTGAAACACTTGAAGGTGACACACTTGAAGCTGACACATTTGAAGCTGACAAACTTGAAGCTGACACATTTGAAGCTGACATTTGAAATCGATACATGTTAAGAAACAATGATCTTCTCCTGTTTGTCACTCAAATGACATAGCTGGCAGAGTATAGTGGCCATCATGATGTCTGGTGGGATATGTTTATCTTGGGTGCGGTATAAAGTGTCCTATTGAGCCTGGGTTTGGACTGGTAGGTTGCTGACGTGCTAAGATGTCCACTAAATATACTGACAAAGTTATACCTGTCAGATAAAATAACTTTTGCTTCGACAGATATGCTCATGAGGCCCTTTGCCAGTGGCAGTGGTTAAATATGATATTTTCCCCCTACAGCTGCAAGCAGTGTGGGTTTGTTATTATAGTTAAAAGTAGGAGAAATTATCTTCCGGGTAGAGAGGATGTCTATAGGCTCGTCATTCTGTAATCTCTCCTGCTGATTTAGTAGTTGAACACCTTGTTAAGATAACTGCTGACTATTGTTGAGGACGACGCTGAGGTTGATAATGCATCTCCGAGCATGAAGCAGATTACACAGTTGTGTTGGTTGTCGCCGAGGAGGCTGGTTGAGGATATCACGTTCCTGCTCAGCCTGCTAGCGGTCTGTCATTATCGTTACTTTTTGGAATTGGCCCTTGTCGACGGGCAGTGAACCTTTCTAGTTTCTTAGTTGTGGGAGATGGAGGCTGTTGTTCCAGGTTGGTCTGAGTAATGAGCCCAATGGGTGTTGAGGTGAGATCATTGTTCCTGTGTTTTTCCTGTGACTGAGTATTAACAAGTGTTGGTTGCATCTCATAGGTGACTGAAAGACCTGTAGAGTGGTATAAGATCCTGAAATTGTGTATGATATTTCCTGTTGAGATTTTGGGACAGCCAGATTTTCACCAATGTTTTGCTGCTCAGCTGATTGCGGTATGAGAGTTCTAGCTGCTATAACACTTCTCAGCCGCTGTTGAGTAACCGGGGTCTTCGCTGGAAGTGAGCTCACATTTAATTTGGATGACTTGAAAGAGTCCCATGCACTAATAAAAGTCAATCACTGTCTCCTCTGTTTGAAAAACCCTTGGGCCAGTTTATGGCACCGACTAGAAGTGACCGTTAGGGCTGTGGATACACTCTCTTTGCTATCTTTCACTACTGTTCTGCAGCATGTGTGAGTGCATCAGGGATATGATCGAAACATTGCTAACTTTGCTCTCCAAGAGACCCGAGGTCCAACTTGCCGAGTGCTGAGTGCTTCGGAATTCGTCAACTGCCTTGCAAGCTGTATGACAGAGGTAATTGCAATCTTCCTGTTTGGCAATGACCAGAATCTTTATTTTTTGAGGTGTTCCCACAAACCCTGCAACATCAAAAATACATTGGCGTTAGATCGACATTTCAGCTTCTTGTAGTCAGAATATAAACAGTGTTAGGTAATATCAATCAAAGAGGTTGGATGTTAGGGGAAGGTTGTGAGGTTAATTAGACTGTTATAAACACCCGAGGCAGTTCTCTCAACTCACAGATGTAGAGAACACACACACAACATCGTGTTCATTCATGATGAACAACGCACGTTAACACACAAACCAACAATTGTTCAGATACTATTTTGAAAAGCTTAAGGAGTGCAAAATCAACATTTTCTCTCTCTCTCTCTCTCTCTCTCTCTCTCTCTCTCTCTCTCTCTCTCTCTCTCTCTCTCTCTCTCTCTCTCTCTCTCTCTCTCTCTCTCTCTCTCTCTCTCTCTCTCACAAGCACACACACACACACACACACACACACACACACACACACACACACACACACACACACACACACACACACACACACACACACACACACACACTCGCTCCAGCGTAAGCTATGTAATATTTCCCAGCAGCTCCCTTGTCCTTGATTATGGCCCACGGACGTGCTGGGAATATTCTCTTTTTCCCGCCCTTTCCGATCCAGAGTTGAGGGGCGTTGGAAGCTGTTACCTCGCTATGTTGGGAAATGTTTGTTTGTTTCACGCAGTGTTAGAAGGTGTTAGAGGGGCGACTGAAGAAATCTTAGGTTATTCAGGGCAATGTTGAAAAACTGTTAGGTTTAGCGTGATATTATTAGTGCTTGGTGATGTTATTATTTTCGTAGAAGAGTGTTTGTTAGTTTTGTGATAGTTTCGGTGGTATTGAAAAGTCTTTAATTGGTTTAGAAGTATTGGGATGAAGGTTTGAGGACACGGAATCTCTTTACTATATTTTAAAGATCCAGGACTCTATAGGACCAATAGAGTCCTGGACGAACTCTTGGCTTTACGCAAGATGTAGCCAACATCAGTCCCTTGAATTTCATGTACTTACTTACTGCCAAGTATACAGATGCATAAGGTGTAAGGAAACGTGCCCTAAACGTCTTCCATGCCAGGGGAATCGAACTCAGAAACGATCGTTTGGGAGTATCTCGTTTGAGTAGTGTTCGAGGGGGTATTCTTTCTGTTTCTGGGTGGTAATGGGTGATGCTGGGAGGTACTGAGAGGTACTGGGTGATGCTGAAAGGTACTGAGAGGTACTGGGGGATGCTGGGAGATACTGAGTAGTACTGTGTGATGCAATGAGATACGAAGTGGTACTGCGTGATGCAGGGAGGTACTGGGAGATGATGCAAGGTACTGAGTGGTACTGGGTGATGCATGGAGGTACTGAGAGGTACTGGGAGATGCTGTAAAGTACGGAGTGGTACTGGGTGATGCTGGTAGGTACTGGGTGGTGCCGGTGATGCTTGGTGATGCTGATTGGTACTGGGTGGTCCTGTGGGTGTACTGGGTGATGCTGAGAGGTATTGAGTGGTACTGGGGAATGTTGTGAGATACTGAGTGGTGCTGGGTGTTGGTGTTAGGTACTGAGTGGTAATAGCTGCTAGTAGGAGGTACTGTGGGGCACTAGCTGTTAATGTAAGGTAGTGAATGGTATTTCCTGTTGCTGACACGAACTAATCGATCGTCAATTCTTCCATTTGTTTCCTGCATCGTTAGTCCATATGTTGTGTGACCCAACCTTATCTGATCCCTAGTTTACACATTTCTTATGCTGTTAGTATTGACTCGTTTCTTCTCCGGATATTCTTTTTGTTTTGGGTATTGACCCCTTTCTTCTAATGATATTCGTCATGCTGAAGGTATTGACAATTTGGTTCCCGGGGCCTTTGTTGTGCAGTGAGTATTGACTTTCCTTTCAGGTTGAAATCAGAGTTGAATGAAAACTAAGATTTTTAGAACACCAATATGAACTTAAATGAAGGTCTGCACTTATTTGAAGTTGGTTTTAAAGCTTTGGCCAAGACCAGATGCCTATTATGTCTGAACCATTAAGATTTTGACTTTGCCTTTCTTTAACAAGTATACAGGATTTATACAAATAAATATGTGCTTTGAAATCCCTCACTTCTTATATGTGCTTATTCAAGAAATGCATTTTAAGTTACTTTTGGCCTGTAGCAATTTAACTTTACTGATTGACGTATCAAGTAATTCCTTAAATCGAGAAATGTTGAAATACCTCTTTTTGAATTTCAGCTTAATTACCTTATCTTAAGCAGCTGGAAACCATGATTGACTGTCAGCTTTCAAAAGTCTTCAGAACATACCAGCCTCTGAAACACTCATCGGAGTCAAACGTGACCATTATTTCTGAACTTGCTTCAGACACGTACACACGGTGTAGAGGTCACCAATATATCCAATGTTTACAATTGACCAAGTGGTAGCTTTTGTCTGTTATTTTTATTGTCCACCAACTTTGCCCAAACGTTTGAGTCACAGTTAGTTGGGTTTGTATGTTTTGTATTCTGCAAAATATTGAGTGTTTACAGTACGTGTTTACGAGTTGTAAAATAGCAAACTTTCTATACGTGAACCTTTTTCTAAGTGAAATCCTAACTAAAAATGTCGGCATGTAATTTTTTAATGAAATAACCAGCCAATAATTTGCTAAACTATAATAAAATGCCCTTAATTACAACTCAGCTCATTGGTATGAGAAACCGTCAATATTGCAGGGTTTTAATTGCTCTCGAACGCCGATTCTGCTTACGTGTGGATAGATATTATTACTAATTTCGTGCATAGAGTATATGGACACAGTTTTTTTCATACAAAAAGATATTTTCTAAATATATTGTCATACGAACAAAAGTTCCTGGTTTCATCAATAAGATTTCAAAAGAGCAGAGTCCCGGCATCTCTCCAGGAGTGTTTAGTGCGCCCTCTAGCCTGAGTTCTTCTGGACCAGGACAGTCTTCAACAACACGACCACCTGATATGATTGTGCTTTTTATAACTATATGGATGATCGTACAAATATCGACGTGATGAACAAATTGAAAGCCGAATCCTGTACTTTTAATATAATTCCGAATAATATTACGGCTAGAAACCAAACTTAAATATTTCTAGACTTATTAAGGCCTTATATGTAATAATATATAATATGTAATATATTAAGCTTCAGCATGTATTAGGCCTGTATATAACCAGCAGAACAATTGTGTTTGGAGAGTTCCGGTGTTACCTTCTATCACCTTCCTTGGCCTAACCTCCACCTTCCCATAATTCACACAGTCTTGGTTAGGGTAAGACATATATGGTAGGCCTAGGTAGATCGGGGCCTATATTTTGTCTCACATTAGATTTGGGGTATTTAGATAGGAGCTGTGAATGGCATGACTGGAGGTGTGAGTGGCATGACTGGAGGTGTGAATGGCATGACTGGAAGGGTGAGTGGCATGACTGGAGGTGTGAGTGGCCTGACTGGAGATGATGTGGCATGAATGTAGGTGTGAGTGGCATGACTGAAGATGTTAGTGGCATGACTGGAGATGTTAGTGGCATGACTGAAGATGTTAGTGGCATGACTGGAGGTGTGAGTGGTGTGACGGAAGTTGTGACCAATACAAATCAGTGAATTTAACACGTATAAAACCAAAATCTAGTCTTAGAATCTAGATGGAAGACATACACTCATCTGTTAATTTTTTCTTATCACTTTATGTTTTAAATATATATATATCTATACTCCCACAGTCTGACAGTAATGCAACCGGTAAGCGATAAAACCCGCGTAGGCAGGCGTGTCTCACGTTTGGAATGACAAAAAGGTGACAGCCAACTAGTATGAGTCTTCGTATCCCCTCACCTTTCGGACCAGCGAACAGCAGATGTCAATTATGTCCATACCATAAAAACAGATGTGCATAAACCAATCTTGAATTTCCCTATTTGCTTCTCTGAGGCTATGGGTCCCCACAACTGCACCGGAGGTGGGACCCCCTAAGTATATATATATATATATATATATATATATATATATATATATATATATATATATATATATATATATATATATATATATATATATATAATATATATTAGTATCGGGAAAAGGATTATATGCAATCTCGAATATAATATAAAATAAAACGTGACAATAAATAATATATATGTCAGTCACGTTATGCTCTGGCAGAGCAACATGACAGATGTACATCAGTAACTGTGTCAGATACCAAATGGAATGTCGTGATGAATTGGGTAAATCAAAGGACAGGCCGTTCCCGTTGCAAGGATAAATGGGATGTGTTTTAACGCGCGTGTCCATACTCTCGCCTCGGCTTTGTCAATATTTACCCACCACCCCTACAAAGCTGAAGCGTTGATTACTATATACAGTACGTCCAAAATAGGAGTTCGGGACGGGGCTCTATTTATTCGTCCTCCTTTTGAAAATGAAATTGAAATGACGTGTTCATGTGATTCTTTGCCACATGATAGGCTAATTGGAATGTAATTGGGTTGCAATTTAATGCTTGAGGTTTCTGTCGCAGTCACTCGGTGTGGAAACAGGTCATAAAGGAGGAGAGCTGTTCAACTGACACACTAGAGTATAATCCTTGAGTATCATTCCATTTTTTTCTGAATTTCCCCATAATCAATAAGTAATTGATCGTTCCATTAGGCTTTCCTCTTGATTTTAAATTGAAATGAAACCCCTTGCCTTGTCAATATGCTCATCTCATCAATATGTCAATATGCTCATGTCTTGTAATACCGAGTTACAGTAATCCATAGTAATCGAACTATTTTCGTATCCTACTTCATTTTTTTTTTATCAAGTCCGACAATACAATTGTTCCTGCTCTCCGGTGCAATATTCTCCTGAATACATTACAAAACGTTGTTTAATCACCGTCAATAATACTTCTTCTGTGGGAAAATTTTTACTATTTGTTCCTCCAAGTCACCAGCCGACCAATGCAATGATTAGTAACGCAATGATTGATATACAAAGTAATGTTGGATATTTCACAGTTTTGGGTATTTTCCTTCTCCGTCTGTGCACCACGAAATCCAATTAAAAATAGGATACACGGAGGGACAAAAAAACTAATTGCCTAGCAGATTGAAAAAGACTGAGAGCCGGAGCCCAGGTGGCGCTGTCCTCTGGTCTGTTCTTATGTAGACTGACACCGGGACAGGTTAGAGGCGGGGCACTGCTCTCTCCCCTGGTGGAGTGTAGTGATGGGGGGTGAGGCACTGCCCTCGCCCCTGGTGGAGTGTGGTAGTGGGGTGGGGCGCGGCATTGCTCTCACCCATGGAGGTGTGGTAGTGGGGAACGTCAGGCGCTCAGACTCCAAGGGGAAGAGAGTGACAAGTGTTCGCCTCATATATCTTGGCGATCGTACTTTAAATCCCAGAAGGTTATGAATATAAGGACACGTAGCTGGGATGTGAGGACACGGAGCTGGGATATGAGGACAAGGAGTTTGGATATGAGGACAAGGAGTTGGGATATGAGAACAAGGAGTTAGGATACGATGACAAAGAGCTAGGATATGAGGGCTAGGATAGACTTCCCTCCTCTCTTGCACAGGGTATTTAAACACCTCAGTGTTTAAACAAAATGTCGCTGATTGCAAGTGGAATCTTTTACTCTATTTTCAAAATATTCGCCTCAGAGGGATGAATTAAAATAACCAGCTTTACTGGTGAGTTTTGGCCTCTGATCCTCCTTGGCTGTGTGATGAGTCGCTTCAAGAACAGTCTTTCTCAGGTCCACTTACTTAACTCTCCAATTTTACTGCCTCTCCATGAGTTCCTCTTTTGCCCAATCTATTTCCCTGGGAATTAGGGTTTAGAAAAGCAGCTTTTATTATTAGCATTCATCATACTGCACTGTTTGCTCCTTTATCTCATATATAATATATATACGAGAAAGAAAACATGGATACAGTGCAAGGATTTTATATATTTTATCCCATGAAATAAGATAGTTTGTCACTTATTGCAGCGTGAGTTTAGATTTAACTCTAAACGACGAAGTTTATCACAGTCTAAGATGTAATGCTCTAGTGTTTATGTCTGTCTTTGTCCACACTTTACACTTTATTTCATCTTCATCCCCATACAAGCCGAACTTAGAGATTTAGCCTAGTCCTACTTAAATGTAGCCAAGTCCTGTTCTAGCTGTGACAACGTCAGTTAGTCTACTGATTTGCAGAGATGCTTTCTCTCATTCCAATGTTCTCACCTGAAACACGGCCTCTCGTTATCTTTCCTTATAGACACGTATCACTCCTCAACTTTCTTCAAAAACGCCTTCAGATCACACCTGCAATGCTAGTTTGGTACAATATTATACCATGGTAAATTTTTATGAGAATATTGTATCATTTCATTCTCTTACAAATCTTGTAAGTTAACATGGTGGCAATGTTAACGTGAACTCATTGAAGTTCACGTTCCGAGTGTCTCATGTGGCTCGGTGACTTCTTGCTTCTCGTTTGCTACACACAGCCGATCTGGATTGATTCTCGTCTCAGCACAGTGTTACAACATCCTCAAGAAACGTCTCATTCGTGATGATGAAACGTCGTCATTTCTTCATCTTCTGATGGGTGGTTTGGCCATCACGGTGTTGCAGGTGCCCTTGGGAGCACTTGGGCTAATTGTCTGTTGCCTCCAAGATAATTCCCTAGCCTGGAACACGAAATATCCCCCTAACCCTTATTTTCTTTATTAAGGCTATTTTCGGAAAATCAAAATTCGAAACAATTCAATTTACCGCTGCAAGTTACTAATTATCTATCTACCTATAGTTCGGTAGCGGGGAGAACCCCAGTCGCCATTGTCAGCATCAGTAGCCAAAATGGGTTGGAAGACCGCTCACACAGAGATCGTGACAAGCAACTCTGAAATAATCGACAGATTCAGTGATAATGTCTGGCTAACATTTTCTCACTTTTATCTGCCGACACTTTGTTTTTCTTAATTCACTTTATAGTGCTTATTTAAAAAAAATATATATTAAATAGGCGTTGGCCTATCACGTGAAGTGCTATGTTTACATGAAAGTTGTGTAGTGACTATCGGGAAAGCTATGCGGTGACATGTTATGTGGTCACTGTTGGAACTGTAACCGCTCTTTCTTGTTGTAGATAATAGCTGCTGCTGGAAGAATGTGTTGAACATTCTGAACAGTCCATATGTATTTAGTTATATATGTGTTAGCATCGCTGTACCCAGTCAAAAGACGAACATTAATGATTTTGTGAAGAAGTAGTACTTGGTTTATTTTCATGTTAGACATGGAGAGTAGACAAGTCTTCAGAAGCACAACAATTAAACAATCACTGGGTTGAAATTTAACGATAGTGAACCAAGGGAAAGCGAAAAAATCTGACAATGAGCATTTTAATGGAATGTTGAGAGCCGAAAAAGACATGAAAATTGCTTCATTTTTTCTAGGTCAAGACAGGACTAGAATTAGAAAAATAAGCAAAACTAACAGGCCCAAACCTAGAGTCATCATTTCGCCCCGTGATCCATTCAGAAGAAATACCTGTTTCAGGCTGCAAAGAGCTTCCTTCAGTTGGGGACGAAGGCGATATAGTAGGTGATAATGTTTAACATGAGACTGGTGGGGATTTTGTAAAACGTTGTTCAGCAACGAAGCCTCTGTGTTAATTAAGGCAAAACGAATGGTTTAAATAGAGATTTAAGTCTTTCAAAAGACGTCTCAGAACTAGCATCGAAATTGAATATAAAAAATTTTCTCCAGCCAGATACAAAAATACTTTGCGGTCCATTGTCACCATATGGCAGATGTTTTCAATAAAATACTCGACAGGAAATCTTCTAGAATTCTGGAAAAAGACAAATTTTTTCCCAATATATAAAAAATAGACAGACAGGAAGCACTAAATTAGGGACCAGTTTCACGGACAATTATTCTGTTAAAGTACTGGAGAGAGCATTCAGGTTGAGAATTGTTGAGAACCTGGAGACAATAAATATTTTAACATAAGGGCAGCAAGTATTTAGAAGGAAAAACTTGTCCCTGACAAATTTGATCGAGTTCTATTACAAGGTTATTAGAATACGACAAAAGAAAGCTGGTAAGATTGTATTTTCCAAGACAGTTAAGAAAGCAATTGATACTGTTGCTTACGAGAGCCTGGTGTACTAGTGTGTAAGAAACTGGTGTACAAGATGGATAAGGAAGCTGGGATAATGGGGACGACATTGAACTAATCAAAAGAATACCAATAGGACAGAAGAAAGAAAGTCAGTCAGAGGCGAAGTTCGTGCTGGAGTAATGCAGTAAGTGGGGTCCCGTAAGGCTCCGTCCTTGGAACTCTACTGTTCATAATTTATGTGAATTACGTGAGGAAATTATCTCGTATCTACACCTATAAGAGAGAATGTCTGTCTGTTTGCTTGTCCAAAGTAGGTGACTAGACGCTCTGAGCTAGTCTAACAAAACTTTGCAAATAAAAAGGTCTGAGTTACTGTCTGAGATATTAAATAGTGATAGGGTGGTCGGGGCCGAGCCCAAATGTACCCCTCAGCATTTAAAAAGAAAATTCCACCAATTTCCAATCTCGCTAATTAAAAAAATCCCATTCTCATTAACAGTCATCTGGCATATTAAATGCTAGTTAGGATTGAAGGTGTTGAAGGTAGTACTGGGAAGACAGGAATAGAGGGGGAAGGATAGGGGAAAGAAAAGAGAGAGGTAGATTGGGAGAGAGAAGGGGGAGAGATAACGGGCGTATTCGGGTGCCTATCCATGTATGTCAATGTTTAAATTCATTGCAAAGCTAATAAGGAGTGTAAAGAAGGGATGATAACTGCAGAAAATTGGAAAAAGACCTTCATTAACTTCAGCATATAGCAAAAAAATGCATTTTTGGCTGTAGTTTATCTCCAACAAGTGTAAAGTAAATGAGATGGGGAAATGAAAAAAGAAGACCAGAAGGGGCCTCATCATAAATGGATGGCAACTACAGCAAATGGAAAGCGAACGAGATTTTGGAATGGTTTTAAATCCTACACCAGAGGCAAACATAGACAGGGTGACGTCAGCAGCATATGGATCTTGCCAAACGTTTGAACGTCGTTTATAAAAGTACATCAGGATTCATTTAAATTAAATATACACACAATTTGTTCAGGAAAAATGCAGATATATATTGCCTGCCTGGATCTAGCGAAACATAACACTAAAAATTTCAAAAGTACAGAGGTTAGCAATAAGCCTGTGCTAGGAAAATGGGGTAAGAAGATATATTGAGCTAACTAAACCTCATAACCCCGGAGGAGATATGGTCTCAATATACAAGATACTGATCTGAATTGACAACGTTGACAAGGACGGTCTCTTTAATTTGAGAGTAAGTAGGAGAGAAGACACAAGTGAAAGATGGAAACGCAAATAAGTCGAAGAAATGTAAGAAAATACTCGCACTCTGTACGGATGGTCAACAAGTGGAATGCACTGAAGGAAGTTTGGAAACCACCTTCACTAAAAATTTTAAAGCGGATTCAACAATGAATTTGACCTTCAGAAAAGCTATACTATACAGCTAAGGGTACAAGAAAGCAAGTAGGCGGGGCAAAGAGAGCTAGACCACACTTCCCAGAAGTTACAAATGGGTAAACACTAAAAGGCAAGGAGCCTCTACCTTCCGTAGCACAAGTAAGGTGGCACCCTCTCTCTACTTCGATTTAGAGGTTCCTACCCTACCATATACCAGAGTGGTGCTCCTTGTAACTAGGAAAGATCATTTCTACCCCGAGCGCTCGGAAGCTTCCTCATATATACGTGTTGAACTCTGCAGTCGTATGACTGAAATGCAATATTTCCATTGCTAATAATGCATGTTGGTACTTGTGCCACGAGTGCTGTAAATAGCATGTAAAATATACTGTTTTGTTTGCTTTTAGGACATGAACGAGAAAATTTGAATACAGATCTGTAAGCCTATATTCCTAGCTGGAAATAGCGAGCATTTTAACATGCAGTCGTTTGAATATGTAATCACTGATTGACATCACACCCCTTGATCTTTAAAAAATATTTTTAGCTGCTGAATTTTCGAAACTGGAATTAGTCTAAATTTTGCCAGTTTATTATTTTATATACTCAATATACTCAGCGTAAGCTTTGTAACACATTTTTTTCTGAAAAGGATTTTTATTTATTTATGTTGTTCTGGGAAGTACAATAGACAGAGTTGTTCCACAAGATTTATTGCTGCAATAAATAACAATTACCTTTGCCTCACTTGGCATCGAGGCGTGACTCAGAGAAAAACAAAGTGAGAACTTGCAACCGTAACTTTGATGATTGCATCCCTTGAGCGAGGACATTATTGCACAATATTCAACCCTAAAATTTACCTGATTCAAAGATTTTTTTTTTAAAGTTCGACACAATGATTTCTGTTTCGTATTTGTTAAACTGACACACTAACCTTCTACTTTTCTTAGTTTTTTTCCTGCCTCTATTTGTGCTTCTTATGTAATGTAACTGTGTAATATTAGGGAAGGGGCAGGGGGGGGGCGGAAGGGAGGGAGGGAACTATCGGGAGAAAGCGCCAAGCTATTATAGTTGATCATCCGCTATAGCTATAGCTATAGATGAGCTATAGATCATCCGTCACGTTTATAGTTGTATAAAGCACTGGGAAGGGGTCAGGAAAAGGATTTGGGATGGGACGGGGGAATGGAATGGTACCCAACCACTTGGATGATCAGGGATTGAACGTTGACCTGCATGAAGCGAGACCGTCACTCTACCGTCCAGCCCAAGTGCTTGGACGAAGGGGGGGGGGATGTCACTCATTTTACGGAGGATAAAGTTTTGCTAAATTACTAGGAAATGTTGGACCATTCCTATGAGTAAGGGAGATTGAACCACAAATTTTTTTTAAAGGAAAACCTTTCTTATGTTAAGAAGAGAAGAAACTTCCATAGAGCTTTGAGGGAAGAACCTATACTAGATCTACGAAGGGAAAAATGTTCTTAAAACTAAAGAGCATAGGAACCTTACGTACAGTTTGGAAGGCGGGAACCTTACGAACAGTTTGGGAGGCATGAACCTTACAAACAGTTTGGGAGGAGGGAGCCTTACGAACAGTTTGGGTGGAAGAAAACGTACAAACAGTTTCGAAGGAGAGAGCCATGTTAGTTATGAGAAAATGAACCTTCCGAGTACTTTGGAGGGTAGAGTCTTCTAAGTGATAATAAGGACACGTACATTCCCAGTGCTATGAGAGGTTTGAATTATGAGGAGGTACTAAAGAGGCTGAACTAACTTTCTAGTGAAAGTCACTGGACGAAGGAAGAGATAAGGAGGAGACATGATCCTAATATACAATATACTCCAGGAAAAATATATACAATATGCACCTATATACAATATAATACTGGGAAAGATACAGGGCCGATAAGAGCAAAATATTTTGTATTCGTAGTACATGATCAATGGAATAAAAAAGAAAACCAAATATTCAGATGAACCACAGAAACATTCGAACGATTTGTTAGTTTGCCATATTAGTGAAAACAAGTAATAATGCTTCGAAGTGAAGTAGTAGATTGCAAGCTCCAAACTCTGTTGGAGTCCAACCACTTGGGCTGGACGGTAGAGCAACGGTCTCGCTTGTTGCAGGTCGGTGTTCAATCCCGGACCGTCCAAGTGGTTGGACACTATTCCTTCCCCCCTCGTCCCATCCCAAATCCTTATCCTGACCCTTTCCAAGTGCTATATAGTCATAATATCTTGGCGCTTTCCCCCTCATAATTCCCTCCCTCACAACTCAGCTTCAAATACAGATATGCTAAAAATTAATTGGCTCTGAAACCTATTCTCCAGTTGAATCAAAGTTGCTATGCGGGACCCAAGAGTCGCAGCTTTACCCCAGGAAATAGAAGTAGGTGAATACAAATACATGAGTACGCACGCTCTCCTTAAAAAAATCATTAACACGTGCAATAAATTAAAAAAAAAACAAATATAGGAGAGACAAACCAAACATGGAGTTATGTGAATCGTTCCCGTCATAGCTGGTACATAACTCAGAATAATGGCCGCCTGTGATATACGGCCTCCTGGTTTATGACGGGAGGTCACGCAGACTCCAGGGGGCTCTCCACGCCATAATCACCATCTCCTGCTACCATCATCTGCCCAACTACCACACCAGCGACATCTACAAGTCAGACAACACTCCCCTCTTCCTCCTCCCCCCCCTCCTCGTTCACTCACGGGTGAACATGCTCAGTTTACAGGT
Source organism: Procambarus clarkii (assembly GCF_040958095.1). Lineage (NCBI taxonomy): Eukaryota > Metazoa > Arthropoda > Malacostraca > Decapoda > Cambaridae > Procambarus > Procambarus clarkii. The sequence continues at coordinate 3,461,834 of NC_091243.1, read as the reverse complement.
TGTGCATTTCGCCTGAGGCGGGAACTTTTCTGTTTAATCAACACTGTTGACATCTTCTATACTTCTTTATGCAGGCGATGAGTTACAATAACGTGGCTGAAGTATGTTCACCAGACCACACACTAGAAAGTGAAGGGACGACGACGTTTCGGTCCGTCTTGGACCATTCTCAAGTCACACAATCGACTTCAGAATGGTCCAGGACTGACCCAAACGTCGTCGTCCCTTCACTTTCTAGTGTGTGTGGTCTGGTTAATTTACTTCTTTATACTTTTATATATGTCATATCTAATACCCAGAACACACTACTTTGCGTACTACGTACACAAGGCCAGATTTGCCAACTAAGCTGAGTTTTCTTGAAGTAGTAAATATTTCCATTTTTTCCTTATGAAATGATAAAGCTTTCTATTATATTATACATGAGTTTATAAAAAAAAAAATGAGTTAAAACTAAGGAAGATATATTACCAAACTAAACCTAACTTATCCTATACAAACCTAGACCAAACTAACATAGTTAAGCAGAGGAAAAGTTACAATAACCTGGCTGAAAATGTAGACCAAACTACACATTACAAATTGAAGAGACGACGACGTTTAGGTCGTTCCTGGACCATTATCACAATCGACTTGATAATGTTCCAGGACGGACCGAAACATCATCGTCCCTTCAATTTCTAGTGTGTGTTTTTTGTTAACATAGTTAAGTCAGTAATTCACGTTCTTAATATAATATAATATTAATTCTTATAAAACAATTTAAAACGAAAATTACTCTGCCTATTAGACAAATCGGGTCTTGCATACTTGGCCAAGTAACGCGTTCTGGCTATTAGGTACAACACACACACACACACACACACACACACACAAACACACACACACACATATATATATATATATATGTCGTACCTAATAGCCAGAACGCACTTCTCAGCCTACTATGCAAGGCCCGATTTGCCTAATAAGCCAAGTTTTCATGAAATAATGTTTTTTCTCTAATTTTTTTCTTATGAAATGATAAAGCTACCCATTTCATTATGTATGAGGTCAATTTTTTTATTGGAGTTAAAATTAACGTAGATATATGGCCGAACCTAACCAACCCTACCTAACCTAACCTAACCTATCTTTATAGGCTAGGTTCGGTTAGGTAGCCGAAAAAGGTAGGTTAGGTTAGGTTAGGTAGGTTAGGTAGTCGAAAAAACATTAATTCATGAAAACTTGGCTTATTAAGCAAATCTGGCCTTGCATAGTAGGCTGAGAAGTGCGTTCTGGCTACTAGGTACGACATATATATATATATATATATATATATATATATATATATATATATATATATATATATATATATATATATATATATATATATATATATATAAATATATGTATGTATGTCGTACCTAGTAGCCAGAACGCACTTCTCAGCCTACTATGCAAGGCCGGATTTGCCTAATAAGCCAAGTTTTCCTGAATTAATATATTTTCTCTTTTTTTTTTCTTATGAAATGATAAAGCGGATTCTTGAGGTGGGTAGAATATAGTTGTGTATACCCACCTCAAGACTCCGCTCCAATATAGAAGCATCAAGAAATATGGACCAATAGGCTTTCTACAATCACTTCCATTCAATACCCATTGTTTCGTGTTCTGTCTTGTGTTGATGAAATTAATACCCTATTAATGCCACCTCACCCCATCCACCTCACTCAAATGTAGATATAAACAAAATCGGAGATGTTTAAGTTCTATTCAGTTGTGTATTTGTAAACTAAATTCTTTGAAAATGTAATAAGTTTTACGAAACGCGCTCGTGTCGCGTCAGACTTGAAATAAAAATGAATTTTGGAGAATTGATTTTTGAATTACCTCCAACAGTGAAAAGAAATGTACGAAAGATTGAGAAAATTCGTGTTAGAATTATTAATCTTAATTTTTCGGTCATATTTAATAATATATGTCTACAGGAAAGACTGCTACCAAAATATACTAATATATATATATATATATATATATATATATATATATATATATATATATATATATATATATATATATATATATATATATATATATATATATATATATATATATATATATATATATATATATATATATATATATATATATATATATATATATATATAGGTTTAAAGGTTACAAGATATACATTGGTTAATACAAAGAATGCCTAAAGGTTATGGATCTCTTGAAGCTCCTCCGCTTCCGTACAGGAACCGAGGACGCAGCAGGAATTTCCCCTCTGGATCGCCACACTGAGGCGCTGAAACAAAAAACTGGAAGCCCTTGGGTCTCTGGTGACGTCAATGAGCTTGGAGTCCAATTCCTTGAGAAATCCCAAGGCACTCTTGCCCCAGGGGTCATGCGTCTCAGACGCTATGGGAACAAAGAGGTATTGACCTTCCAGTCGCCTGTACTTGAGTGATTTTGCTGTTTCCCTGTGGTTGGCCGCCCCACCTGCTTGATCAGCTCCGAAGTGTACATAGGTGTGTCAGCCAGGGTGGATACACATGTGTAGTCCCACACCAACTGTCTATCCTCCTTCCAGGAATATATATATATATATATATTATATATATATATATATATATATATATATATATATATATATATATATATATATATATACATACATATATATATATTAGTATATTTTGGTAGCAGTCATTCTTGAAAACATATGTTATTGTATATGACCGAAAGGGTACGAATATTGATTCTAACAAGAATCCTCTTAATATTTTTCAGATATTTCCTCACATTCGAGGGAAGTTGAGAAATTATCTCTCCAAAGTTCATTTTTCCCCTTTATTATAGTCTGACGCCTGGGGATGCGTTTTGCAAGTTACACTATACATTTTCAAAGACAATTTTCCGGGATTAACATGGGATTATGTACTCTTTCCGTGAGGTGGTGGAAGAATGCTATAACAAGGGTATTAATTGGATATTAAATGTGTCAATGAATAAAAGGTTCCGGGGGGTATTAATTGGGCATTAAATGCATTATGTACATAATACTCATTGGGCAGGGCAGCTTATGTTCCTTAGATAGGGTTATTGGATGATGTCTCTTCTTTAGTTCTCGGTCTTGATGTGGGTTGAATGTAATTATGTGATGATTGCAGGTTATTGATTGCTGGTCTGGACTTCTAAACAAGTAGTGCCTCGCTGATGTCCATTCTCCTGCTGTTGTTATATTTGACGATTATTTCAGTGTTGCTTGTCAAGATATCTCTGGTGGTGATCTGGTTTTGTGTGGAGATTACAAGTTCCTTGATAGAGCCCTGTTGCGTGTGCATTGTTAATCGCCTAGAGAGATGTTGTTATCTTGCCTATATACTGAGATTGTTTAGGCTCACAATCCCCCAATTGGGCATGTGACGGCATAAACGACGTTAGTCACTCTCTTAAGACGTTTTTCTTGATTTTTGGAAAGTTTTTCATACTTGCAAACTTGCTTATGAAAAACTGCTAAATGCTAACAAAACTAGAACTTTAGGTAGAACAATTGATAAAGCGACCATCTCCTATGCCAGGTGCCGGGTGTTCGAGGCTCATAGTGCCCAAGTAAATGAAATGTTATGATCGAAACTGGCCCTCGGGCGGCCACTTACGACCTGCGGGTGGATTTGTTTATGGCTCCGGAGATCATGCACACTTTTCCTCTTACAGTGAACAGGGGAACGATGACATCGAATCACAATTCTATGCTAACGATGAGTCACAGTAAAGTGGTTTGAGATATGATGATCAAACAATACATAAGAAAACGAATAAAGACAATATTTCGCTCCGTCTTGGAATAATATCGTCAGAAAATATATATCTTGCCTTTATAAGATCTCTACGTACTCGGCCAAGTAATGCGATTGTAGATATTAGGTACGACATATGTTTATACATAGAACCAGGAATAGTATTCCAAAGTAATATTTGATATCAAATTCTGTAATTCTCTTGACACAGTTTGATGGAAAAACAATATTCTTGTTATTCAGTCAAACAAATCAATTTATTTCAATATATCCGTGTATGTATATTTATCTAAGTAGGTATTATCCTTTTGAATCACACACACACACACATATATATATATATATATATATATATATATATATATATATATATATATATATATATATATATATATATATATATATATATATATATATATATATATATATATATATATATATATATATATATATATATGTATATCGTACCTAGTAGCCAGAACGCACTTCTCAGCCTACTATGCAAGGCCCGATTTGCCTATTAAGCCAAGTTTTCATGAATTAATGTTTTTTCGACGACCTAACCTACCTAACCTAACATAACCTTTTCGGCTATATATATATATATATATATATATATATATATATATATATATATATATATATATATATATATATATATATATATATATATATATATATATATATATATATATATATATATATATGTGTGTGTGTGTTTTTCAAGAGATCCATAACCTTTAAGCACCTTTAAGCACCTTTTTGCATTATTATTTTTGTATCAACCCATGTATATCTTGTAACCATCAAATGCATAATAAAGCACAAAAAATAAAAAAGGAAGGGGGTGGTAGGAGAAAAGCACACAGAAACTGTATTGGAGGGGATCTAAACATTCCCTCTAATGCGTTATGTGTGGTTTCCTCCGAGGCTATGGGTCCCCCTTCTTCCAGCTAGAGGTGGTACTCCCTTTTATATATATATATATATATATATATATATATATATATATATATATATATATATATATATATATATGTATGTGTGTGTATATCACGAAAATAAACACGTGATTAAGAATGTGACAATGTCAGACCACGGAGGAAAAATGAAACAGGAATTTCCTTAAGTACTTTCGTATATTAAATACATCTTCAGAAGGTGTATTTAATATACACCTTCACATCTTGTCATATATATATATATATATATATATATATATATATATATATATATATATATATATATATATATATATATATATATATATATATATATATATATATGCAAACAAGCCTAAACGGTCTCCAGGCATATATGCAACTGAAAACTCACAACCCAGAAGTGACCCGAACCCTTACTGCCAGGAGCACTCTGCATCGTATAGGACACCTTAACCACACGACCGGACAAAAGAGGACGGTAGCCGAGGCTAATTCCCAATCCCCCGCCGGCACTCTGATGGTAAACTTGGGCATGGTATTTTATCAAATCACCTCATTCTTTGGAGCACACGTGAGGAACACAAATGCGAACAAGCCTAAACGGTGGGTGGATGGGGAATTATATATATATATATATATATATATATATATATATATATATATATATATATATATATATATATATATATATATATATATATATATATATATATATATAAATATATATATATATATATATATATATATATATATATATATATATATATATATATATATATATATATATATATATATATATATTTAACTAAGGCTCAAATACTCACTCAGTTACGGTTCCTATGATAGAGATCGAATGTTTGCGTGAAAAAAAGGCAAATGATTGCCTACATCCGTGTCAATACTTGTCTGCTGGAAAAGTCATGTGTTGATAACTCCTCCTTTGAGAAAGTTCGCAGTATGAATTTTGATGATCCGAAACCCTTTCCTGGTGGAAGTGGAAGTGGTTTTGAGGCCAGTCCCTAACGATGGATCACACAACGAATGCCTTTCAGTTTTGGAGCTCGCCTTTTCAATCTAACTTGAAAGCCTGATTTTTTCCCCACAACATTGCTGGCACTCCATTTGAACTGCTCTCACAGACATTATCCCAAACAAAATTTTCTAATTGAAATAAAGATGCGACCTATTTCAAAGTATCTGATGTTATTTCAATAGAAAAATTATAGTTGTTTCAGGAGAGCAAGTATAGTGGTTTCAAGAGGAGTACAAGTACAGTTATTTCAAGATAAAGAGGAGAACTAGTGCAGTTGTTTCAAGAGGAGAACTAGTTGCTTCAAGAGTAGAAGAAGTATAGTTGTTTCAAGAAGAAAACAAGTATAGTAGTTTCAAGCGGAGAGCAGGTATAGTGGTTTCAGGAGAAAAACAAGTACAGTTGTTTCAAGAGGAGACCTTGTATAGTTATTTCAAGAGGATAGCAAGTATAATTGTTTCAAGAGTAGAAGAAGTATAATTGTTTCACAAGGAGACCTAGTATAGTGGTTTCAAGAGGATAACAGAACAAAAACTCTCTAAATGAACCCGAGTGAACATTTATTGAAAACGCCAGCAACTAGGAACACGACGACATCATTCTTTCAGTCTGGAAAGAGATAATTCATCAAGTTGAATTGAAAACAAAACAAATACTGCAGACTTGATCTCGTGCACAACTTGAGCCTTCCTGTCGATGGCCATGTCACTCATTCTCCATTGAACAGTACTGTTTGATTATAAAACTGGTACAAGTCTTTCTCCAATCCATTTCCCAACACAATCTCCACCATTTTGTTAGTGTCAAGTTAAATTAACCATTAATCAAGAGCATTCCCATGGCGTTTAAAAAATTCCTTGTCCTTGATCTTTTGCTGAGGATGAACATTCTGCAATGTTGCTTCAACTTAATTGAATCATTTGACAAAGGTTTGCAAAAAAATAACACATTGAAGCCTTTCACATTATTGATGAGGATGGATGTGAATCCATCTATATCTGGAAATGAGAATGTCTGTTTGAGATTGAAGGGCCAGACTGTTGTGGTTAGCCCCACGCACCTTTTACTGGTGAACTATGGTTCTGTCCGTATAATAGGGTGGTTGGGGTTGACCCATGACACTCCTTAAGTAATATTGACCCCTATTGCGACAATCATCGACTCCTTTGGAGTCTGTAAAGCGCTTATGATAGTCCAAAGAATTCTTACCAACAGATTTATATGGTTGTTATCGACTTTGAGTTTGTTGTATTATCATCGATAAAGATGATTTAACATTGATTCAGCATCGACATTGTTAAAATAAACATGTTGAATGTTGAACAGTGATTGAACATAACTCGAACATATTTGACCCCCTTAGATGAGTCAGTCTCCTAGGCAAAGTACCGTGGTACAGTGGTAACACACTCGTCCCTCTCTTCGCGAGCGATTTGGCCTAGGTTCGTATCCTGGCAGGAGAGGATTGATTAGGCGCCAGTCCATCAGTGTTTGCCTCTGTTCACTCAGCAGTAATTGGCGTACCTGGTTGCTAAAAATTGTCAGATCGTATTCCAGGAAAACTAGTAGGCATGGCTTAAGGGAAGCTATGGGAAGGTAAAGCTCTCAGCCAGCTTACAGGAGTCAGCAGTCGTCTGTTTCTGTAATAACTTTTATAAACAACGGGAAAAAAAGTTAGAGAAAACGGAAGGGATAATGGGAGAGGGACAGGAGAGAGCGAGGGAGAACGGGAAGGAGGGAGAGAGGGAAAATGGTGGCAGGGAGATTGTAGCCCGTTCTCCAAAAATGGGGAGGTAAATGTAACATCACAAATAAGTGCAATAATGTACTATTCATAGCAGTCAGGAATTTTACTTATTTTCACTTAGTATTAAATTGTACTGTCAAATATATTGTGAATATTTGAGTTTAACTGAAAAGCTGAATAGGAAAATACGACCTCACCTAACCATCATAGTGTTTGAAGATAAGCATTTTATTGCTTCTTAATTACAATTAGTACTTAACCTATAGCTATAATGATATTACAGTTTTATAAACTAATAAACAAAGCTAAAATATATCAATAAACTGTAAAGTAACTTATATTTTCAAATTCTGTACAAAATCTCTGTTATTTAATAAAACTGAAAAAGAAGTTCTTAATAATTAAAATTTGTGTATAACGAATTGAACTTGAAAAATTCATCCTATAATTCTGAGTGTCTTAATAGAAAATGAGGAGAAAAAATGGAAAGGTAAATGAGACATCCCCATAAGTGCAATTATGTACTATGTATGACAGTAAGGCAATATTCTTATTACACGTAGTTTTAAATCGTACTGTCAATTCGGAGGATGGGTTGCGAGGGAGAGAAAACGGGGGTAGGGTGATTGAGAGACAGGAAAATGGGAGAGAAGGCAAGAGAATGGGAGGGAAAGAAGATGAATGGGAGAGTTAGGGTGAGAGTGATAAACAAACCCGGGCACCGCCAGATACCCCGTCTGACTATAGAAGAGAATGATTGTCAGTTGAAAGTTGTAAGCCGGGTACTTGGGTCTTGCCGGGTGCTCGGGTCTTGCCGGGTGCTTGGGTCTTCCCGGGAGCTTGGCGCTTGCTGGGTGCTTGGGTCTTGCCGGGTGCTTGGGTCTTGCCGGGTGCTTGGCGCTTGCCGGGTGCTTGGCGCTTGCCGGGTGCTTGGATCTTCCCGGGTGCTTGGGTCTTGTCGGGTGCTTGGGTCTTGCTGGGTGCTTGGGTCATGCCGGGTGCTTGGGTCTTGCTGGGTGCTTGGGTCTTGCCGGGTGCTTGGGACTAGCCGGGTGATTGGGTCTTGCCGGGTGCTTGGGTCTTGCCGGGTGATTGGGTCTTGCTGGGTGCTTGGGTCTTGCCGGGTGTTTGGGTCTTGCTGGGTGCTTGGGTCTTGCCGGGTGCTTGGGTCTTGCCGGGTGCTTGGGTCTTACCGGGTCCTTGGGTCTTGCCGGGTGCTTGTGGCTTGCCGGGTCATTGGGGCTTGCCAGGGGTTTAAGACTTAGCCGGGTGCTTGGGGCTTGCCTCAAGCTGTCTAATGGTGATTGTGTATATACTGTGAAGAGTTTCAAGGTTGGTTAGCCCTATGTAACACTTAATGGGACTCGGCCTCCACTCCCAACATCACCTAGGCGGTGGTAATGAAATCTGAAATGAATAGTCCGTAGAGTTTATTCATTTTGTGAAATAATTGAGTATATATTTATTGGCATTCGAAACGAATGTTTGTTGTCAGATTAATATTGTGTGCATGATAATAATTATGCCCAACATTACCATTACAATGATGAAGATGGTGTGTGGTGAAAATAGAGGGTGAGTGTGTGTGGTGAAGAGTATGGTGTGAACATGTTTACAATAATACCGTAGAGGTTCCCGGTTGCATAGTCGGGTTCGTTCTCGACGCACAATTGAGAATTATGTTTTTGATTCTCGGGCAGCCGGCGAGCAGTCTGCCATCCTTCTCTAAGGATCCTATTCTAGTTTCTTCTCACAATATTCATCATCACACTGCGTTGCATTCACTTTAGGACACTTGCCTATAGTCCAGTGCCTTCTGTTTGTCTCCTTGTATATCAGGACTACATTACCTGTTTTTTAACTTCCTGGTAGTTGGGCTATTTTACCTATATTATTTCCAGTTACCTATTATACACCATAAAACATGGCAAGCAAAATGCTTATGATACCTCTTATAGTAAACATGGTCTCTCTGAGCTTTTTTCATTTTTGAAGACCTCCTGGAACTCTTGTTGAGTTTCTCACACGCTTTTGTCATTCTCGGTGAACCTGCCCTCCCATTTTCTTTCAATCTTACCTATTCCTTTTCTGTTGTTTTCTTCTTAATGTGGCTGTGAAGCATTTTCGGTTGGTCTAATCCTTATGTGGTTTTCAATTTTTATACTCTCTATCCACGTCTCATTTTCACACTGATTTATTCATTTCTGGCCCTTTGGTGTCTTCCACTGCTCTCTGGTGTTCTAATATTTTTTTGGTCTCTCTGTTTTCTTGTACATATTTGCCTTGCTTCATTACACGCCTTACTGAAACAATGATTCTCTTTACCATTTATTTATTTCTTTCCTGTTGCTTCCTGGCACTCTGGGCCAGGAAGCATGGTAGTATTTTATGTTTTAGACAGTCTTTTCTTTGTTTTTTTATCATTATATTTTTAGTAGTATTTTTTTCTCTTCTCATTGCAGATTACTTTTCCAGTCCTTTGCTTTCTGGTCACTTTCATGAGATGGTTATTGCTACCACGGCCAGATACTCAAATTTCAGTTCATTGTGGTCACTCATTGTCTCAGGGGCTTCTAATTTGGATTTTTTTCTGACCCGTTCAGAGTTACCATCAGGTCAAATTTAGCTGGTTCGTCATTTTCTCTCATTATTGTGGGTCCTTTGATATGATAACTTGAAAAAATTATCTTTGCCCCGTCCAATAGTATTTCCATGTTCTCTCAGTCTATCTTTTCATAGCTGATGTTTCCCACGATTAGCAGTCTGGATTCCGACTTGTAGCCAACATAAACTGTTCATTCGACTATGATAATTACTGCCATGTTGTTTCTATCATACCCCTGTATAGATCTTCTGTCATTTAGTCATTTAGTGGAGATTTATATACTACTATTATCATAGGTGATCCCATTGTCTTAGTGCCATTTATTAAGTTTTTAATACGTCACCGCTCGGAATATCCATCTCTTTGAAATTCCAGTTCTTTCTGATCGTCAGGGCCAGTACTGCACTCCCCTTTGTTTCCACTCTATTGTATCTTAGTATATAATAGTCCTACAGAAACACTGCATTTGCTTTGCTTGACAGTTTTTGTTTCTGTGAGTGCAGCAACCTCTGCATTTTCTTCTTGTGGCATTCTCCAAATTCACTTGCTTTATTTGTAATTCCATCTTTGCTTGATACATTACTTTGAAGTTAACCTTCTTCGTCTTTAATTAAATAATCTTTAACTGATTTTGGAAGATGGTCTTATGGCATTGCTAGTTGGAGGGGATTGTAACTATATTAGAAAACTAGTGTGTGTGTGTGTGTGTGTGTGTGTGTGTGTGTGTGTGTGTGTGTGTGTGTGTGTGTGTGTGTGTGTGTGTGTGTTTGTCTGAGAGTGTGTGTGTGAGTGTGTGTGTGTGCGTTCGTTCAAATGTGTGCGCGTACATGTGCGTGTGCTTGTATGTAAATATGTATGTGTAAGTATGTACAGTTGTCTGTGTGAATGAGTGTGTGTGTACGCATTTGTGAGTTTTTGTTTTCTTGTGTGTGCATTTCTGTGTTCCTCTGAATGAATGTGTGAGCTATGAAGATGACAGAAATACTATCCTTTGGGAACTTGCAAAGAGTGGATATCTAGTGAGGACGAGGCGGGGAATCTCTCCTCCAGCTATGTTGTGTCCTCTAAACTAAACTAATCCGAGTAGTGCGCTGTAATATAACCCAGAAAGTTTTATATCCCGCTATGGCAAAGTCGGTATCTTGGACTTGCAACCACAGAAGACCGGGTAAATTTGGTTAGTTTTTCGAGGTAACTTTTGAAATCCATTTGCTGGAACTCAGAGATTTTCTCCCTTTTTTCTATTTCAGCATTTCCTCCTTCCTCGGTGGCTTCAGTAAGCGCTCCTGTGTCTGAGCTGGATATGAAGCGTCTCAGACACTCGTTAACATTTCTATTGTTAATTGTATTTTTAGGAAAAATATGTATATTTTCTATTAGTTACCTCAATGTATGGGTTCTATTAGTAACCACAATGTATGGATTCTATTAGTTACCACAATGTATGGGTTCTATTAGTTACCTCAATGTATGGGTTCTATTAGTTGCATCAATGTATGGGTTCTATTAGTTGCCTCAATGAATGGGTTCTATTAGTTGCCTCAATAAATGGGTTCTATTAGTTGCCTCAATGAATGTGTTCTATCTGTTACCTCATTGTACGGGTTTCAATTAGTTACCTCAAAATAATTATTTTGGGGGATTAAATGTCAACACAGTTTAATGAAATTCAGGTAAAATTATATGCTGAAATCAATGAAGTCTTTTCTTTGTATTCGCCTGAATATATGCATAAAATTGACTGTATCTTTTATAATCTATATGGTTGGTTAATACTAATGTAACGTAGTTGTTTGAATGTATCTCACTGGTGTACTGAAACAGCTCTATTGTTTAATTCTGTTTTTGTCAAACATACAGTTTCAGAGCTCCGTTTGCTCGTTTGTATTGTACAAGCATTTACTGATATAGCTCATATGATTGGTTGTGTAATATATAGTGGTAAGTAAAGTTTTAATTGGCAAGAGAATTGTTTTTCATACGGGTCAACCTTGTCGTCTCCTCATCTTTTGGTGTGTGGGTTAGTCTTCATACGGGTCAGGTTTCAAGAATAGATAGGATAGGTACATGGGAGAGAGAAGGATATATAAATATGACAATTCTTTTATTGGCCAACAGCTCTGCAGCACTGCAATGAATTATTTTTAAATTAACATTGTTTAGATTGAAGACAAATGGACCTGTCTTTAGGCAGGCAATTATCCAAACTACTTACTATATATCTACCTGTCTCTCCCTCCCTCCTCACCCTGTGTTCTCTCTCTCTCTCTCTCTGTCTCTCTCACTCTCTCTCTCTCTCTCTCTCTCTCTCTCTCTCTCTCTCTCTCTCTCTCTCTCTCTCTCTCTCTCTCTCTCTCTCTCTCTCTCTCTCTCTCTCTCTCTCTCTCTCTCTCTCTCTCTCTCTCTCTCTCTCTCTCTCTCAGACTCCCTCTGCATCCCGTTCTCTCTGCCGAACCAAAACTAAAGTTCTCCCAACTGTACTTAGGGGAGATCTCACCTCGGAAGATTAGAGTTGCTTTAGATTCTATATTGCTAAGCTATTTATTAAAAATTTATTTTTGGGATTATTATTATTATTATGATACATTTTCATATTTTTATTAATGTTGTGATAATCATGGGTTAAATTATTTCGTTTCATGTCGCTTGTTGGAGTCACATTACCGTGAGAGAACCCTCATACACTCCTCTGTAGATTTTTCCCCTCTTTGGTAATACTTCATTTATGCTGACCCTCTGTTTACTGTACTCAACCCATACTCTGATCCAGTTAAAGATGCCACCTTCGTTACATTATGCTTCTAACTTCCCAAGCCTTTTCTTGAATTAATCATTATTTGTTCCACTGTCTACGACTTCAGATGTGTTAAAAAGTATTTAGAGTAAATTTGTTTAGCATTTTTGTCTATTGGTAAAACCAAGTTTAGTGACATTCATCAATATGTGAATATATGTTATTTGCTATTAATATTTCCTACAATGGTATGGGGTACGGGATGGACATAAGTGGGTCGGGGACGCCAAAGATAAATACTTTAAGAAAGATTTGCATTTACAGAGACCCGATGTGATTTTCACGGTCAAGTGTGAAATAATTGGTGGGATTCTCCAACAGTTTTTACTCAACGTAATAACGTATTTTCTGTGGGACGTATACATCTTTTTGTTTCACAACTTCTTAATAATAAATTTATCAGAGAATGGGAAGAGGAGGGAATCATCAGAGGGGAAGGAGGGGGGGAAATGGGAACCAACGGGATGGGCTGTAATGTGGGCCAGGGGTGGAGATGGAGTGAAGAGTGGGAAGAGGGGAGAAAGCGTGGAAAGAGGGGCAATAGACGCGGATGATACCGGTTACCCCTTCTATAAATATAACTGGAATAGTCTGTTCGTGGTTGGAGGGGAGAGGGGGAAAAGTTAGGGGATGGAGGAATGGGCTTGAGAGGAGAAGGGTGGAGAAAAACCGGAAAATTTGGGAGATGAGAGGGGAAAAGGGGGGGAGTGGAGGGTATTTAAGGGGAGATGTATGAAGAGAGGAAAAAAAAGAGGGTGGAAAAGGGGTTGAGGGTGAAAAAGGCTATTCCGGGCAACGCCTGTTACCCGTCCTAGTAGACTATGCGCTTAGTGAACGATCTATCTATTTTTTTAAATTTTGCTCAGCATTTACAAATTTCAACAAATTTGAAATGGTGGCCAGTTTCACGATAAACAGATTTTAACGTAATTTACTATTTTATTTGTACTTTTTATATACTATTCTTTTTCTTCATTATATGTTTGAAGACCTACCTCTCTGTTTTCAAAGGTACAGTCTTCCCTCTAGTTTAATTCCTCTGGCAAAATTATTTGCGACTTTGCTTTCCTTGTCATCCACAGTGCATACAGCTGTTTCCCATATTTGTACTTAAACACTATTTGCTAGTTTAACACAGCTGATTTTTCTTGGATAAACTCCATCGTTACCTGTTCGCTTATACTTACTTATTTATTTTTTCCAATAATAATGTTTAATCTCCTGTTCATTCACTTTGTTACATTATTAGGCTTATGTTAAAGCTAAATATTTTTTATTTAAGTTGTAACAATCATAGATTACATCATTCCGTGTTAAGTCACCTGTTGAATAAGTCACATTACTTTCCGAGTTCTGCAGTCAACGTGCGTTATTGGTTGTCTCCTTTACTGCACCTGCCTTAGGTAGATATATATATTCATAATATATATATAAATATATTTTTATATATTTTTTAATGTGTTATTTGCATGTCTTGGACCTTGCATATTATTTACTCCTTTAAAATCATTTGTTTACACTTTTCCCTTTTTAATATACTTATCTTTTAGGCCTCTACAATGCAGATGTAATTGCATTTAGGTGCCATAAACAATTCGTTCAGATACGGCTATTACTTTCTTACTAGAATGTGTGACCAATACGCATATATATTGCCTTACTTAGCTATAGTTAACTTCCTTTCATTTGATATAACTGTTTCTGTTTATGTTCATTTCGTTTGTTCGTTTGAAGCCTTTTTTCAAATGTTGTCTTCAAAATGTTACTACATTTTTCACCAAATTTGGTAATAATTGAAAAAATCAAAATATTTATTTAGAATTCTGGTAATAATTCCCTATTTTTCAACTTTCTTAAATGTTTCAGAGATTGCAATAACAAGTATACTTTTGAGCACACACACACAAACACACACACACACACACACACACACACACACACACACACACACACACACACACACACACACACACACACACACACACACACACACACACACACACACACACACACATATATATATATATATATATATATATATATATATATATATATATATATATGAAAAATATATATATATAAAAAATATATATAGTCCTGGGGACCATTCAGGCTTGTTCGCATATATATATATATATATATATATATATATATATATATATATATATATATATATATATATATATATATATATATATATATATATATCAGTTTTCTGTTTTCAATTCTGATGTATTTCTTTTCATATGACATTATTAAGTGATTCTACACAAGAGCCACTGCTAGGTTCAGTGTCAAATTTGAACCCTAATTACGTAGTGGGTAAGACCCTCTACAAAAATGGATGTGAACTCCTAGAAGTGAACCCCACGGACACAATAGTTATGAGCACCATCAGTGTACCCAATAACACAAATAAGAATAATGCCCAAAAGGGTATCCCAATGATTCAAGGAATTTGAGCCCCACCAAATAAACTCCAGTGATACAAAAGGCAAGAACCTGAAAATTGTACCATGATTCTCATTACGTAATCTCTGAAAAGTGTTCATTAAGCTTGAACTAGGATAAGAGTAATGATACAAGCGGATATGTCAGTAAATTAGATGGGGTCCTAATTACTGATGAGGGAGTTCTGCCATGATCACAACACACAATCTTAGCTTCAAAACTTTCTTCACGTAGATAAGGTATGGGACTTATCAGGAGAGATTACTGAGCCAATATGAATATCTTGAAAGGGATACAAGGCTGAAATGGAATATAATAGTGAGAAAAAACTTGAGTTCAACAACTTTGACTGTCGGGGATTGAACGCCGACCTGCAAGATTCGAGGTCGTCGCTATACCGACCAGACCAAGTTGTTACAATTGTGAAACGAGTTAATATAGAATACTAATCCAGCTGCTTTTTTACTCACAGTATTTTCACGGTGTTTTGTCTGTCTTGGGCCTAATGGAAATTAAATTTTATGCATCGACTGAAATTGAATTTTTATGCACTCATTAAACTCCGTCACCGATGATACGTGATTGGCCTCTGTGTATTTTACCAAAGCAATAAAAGATATGCTACCATTTTCAGCTTCACTGCAGCACTCTTCCTCTGAAAGAAACTGTCAAACGAGACTTACAGGAAGTGATTATCGGATAGATCAGTTTGAAAGTTCGTGTCATCACTAATGACCAAAGTTATGGAACTCGTTCCGACAGTATTCTCGAGACTAAAACATATAATCACTTCAACAATTCAAACACCCGGCAAACGAAAAGCTAAGAACACAACGCGAAGCCCAGTTAATTACTACAAAACAGATAAAGAAATATAACAGTTATAGGTTGTAGTAATGAAAATATCCTTGCATAATTCTTATTTAAAATGAACAAACGTAAATAATCCATAATTTTTAACTCATTCTTTAAAACTGGAACATTTCCGACCACCAGGACAACTTGGGTGGGGGAGTACAGTTCAGCGAGAAACCACAAGGTCTCCTCTGAATACTTTTTATTTTCTTCTCCGAGGCTATGGGTCCCCACATTGGCACCAGAGGTGGTACCCTCACAAACTTTATACATATATATATATATATATATATATATATATATATATATATATATATAGGGGGGTACCACCACTGGTGCAATTATAGGGACCCACAGCCTCAGAGAAGGGAACACAGAGCACTCAGGGAAAAACATGACATTTAACTCTGAATACGAAAGAGTGTTCACTTCTCCTACCACCCCCTTTTTTTTTATTTATTATGATGTACACTTTATTATGCAAGGTTATACAGTTACATATCTGATTTTATACAAAAAATAAACATTAAGAGGACACAAGAAAAAGTTCGCTTCCTAGAGGCTGTAGATTTCCTCGAACTCCTCCGACGCCGGGCAGGAACCGAGGATGCAGCGGGCATTTCCCCTCTGGATCGCGACACTGAGGCGCTGAAAGAGAAAACTTGCTGCTCTAGGGTCTCTTGTGGTGTCAATGAGCTTGGAACCAAGATCCTTAAGAAACCTTCTTGCACTCTCACCCCATGGGCCTAGGGTCTCAGACCCTATTGGAACGAAATTGTACCTTTGATCTAATTGCCTGTACTTGACTGACTTTTGTTTTTCTCTGTGTGTCGCTGCGGCTCCCGCCGTGCCGGCAGAGAGGGTGATGTATGTCGTTGCCAGGGTGGATACGCAAGTATAGTCCCATGCTAACTGCCTGCCACCCTTCCACGGACGCAGTGTGATTCCGTCTGGTCGGCCGGCAAAGCTAACAGAGTCACGGTTCAGTAGGTTGCGGGGCTCTCTCTCCGCTGGACACTGAGCAGAGGCAAGGCTTCTTTTAATGATGTCGTTGACTTCGTCGTGTCTAGTGTGCCAACCACCCGATTTTCCACAGTGCAGGCCATGCAATCCATATTCGTCAGCATCTGCCTCGCCGCAAATACACCTGTGAACAGTGTGGATAGGGGCAGCAAGGCGGAGAGCGACTGCAATACGGAGCTCCTGCGGATCAAGACGTGTGCCTGTCGCAGACATAGGGACTGCCAGAAGGAAGTCCCCTGCATGGGGAGCCTGCACAGCTGTGAGGCGTGCACGATCACTGGGGGTTGTTGCTGCCTCCAGCAAAGCTGTGGCTTCTTTGTCTACAATGGGGCTGTCCCAACTGGATTGTTTCTTGGCTTTCGGCATGGCTGGTCTGAGTGCTGGGTCTGTCATGGCACCCCATTTCGTGTCGCATTCCGTGTAGTGGGGGTCCTGTATCCCCGCTACATCACTCAGGGTGTCAGGTAGAATTTCCTTAACCAGGTCATCTGATGCTGAGGAGGAAGACAGGAAGGCTGGGACAGCAATTTGGGTGGCGGTGCGGACACCCAAGCCACCGAGCCTGACAGGAAGAGTGGCTTGTTTCCACTGGCATTCGTTGAGGGAGAGGTTAACAACTTTTTCCAGCATGGTCTTCAGTAGGAGGTCATACTCGTCAAGCTTTGGGTTGTTGTAAGATGGGGCGCACCTCAGAAAGTAGGTTAGCCTCGGAAGGGATAGGCATTTGGTGAGGAGATAAAAAGCATCGTGGGCATCGATGTCACCTATTCTGTCTTCCATCCTCCTAAGGTCTGCGATTTTCTTGTCGAGGATCTCCTCAATGGCGTTAGACCCGAGGGGAGCTCCAAGGAGGGTGCTGTTCTCGGCCCTAATGACATGGGCTCCAGGCAAGGCAGACCTTATTCTAGCTACGATGTCTGGGTTGGAGGAGACTACTTCACACTTGGAAGGGTTCAGGACGAGACCCAGGCTTACTTCTTGCTCCCTTATTTTCCTGATATCTGACAAGAGGTGGTCTACGGTGCCAGCTATAGTGCCATCATCCAAAAACCAGATGTTGAACTCGCTGGACAAGCTTTCGGTGATGTCTTTTAAGACTAAGCAGAAAAGAAGGGGAGCAAGAGGATCACCTTGCTGAACACCTTCACATGATCTGATTTCATGTTCACCAAAGAGCAGTTTTGACTCGCCACTGTAGCACGATAGTATGAACGGGTAGAGGGGCCGGAAATGGCGATGTACGGCACAAAGTACTGCATCTCTTCTTACCATGTTGAAGGCATTCTTAAAGTCAAGTTTGAGCAGGGCCTTTTCATCAGAAATGTTTGTGATGTATGCTCGTGCTGCATGGGCAGCCGCTTCACAGCCTTGGGGGATTCCAAATCCTAGCTGGATTGGTTTCAGCAATTCAGCCGCTTGCTGGCTGACAACCCTCGTAGCAGCCTTGGCAATCAGGCGTCGGAGAGTGTTGCCAACAGCGATTGGCCTGATTCCTTCGTCCTTCTTTTTGAGAGCACAGAGGGAGGCACCAAAAAAGAGAGGCCTGATGACCTCAGGTATCTCACCAGCCAGACACATGTTGACGAACCTTGTGAGTTCCATAAGAAGATCTTGTGCAGCATCACCAACCGCAGGATTTAACATTTGCTTGATATGTTGAGGTTTTAACCCTGTAAAGCCGCCTGCTGACCCAGGTGGAAAAGAAAGGGCTGCTTTGTAGACCTCAGATTCACCAACGGTTAATGGGTCTGAAATGGTGTCGGCTGATGGCGAAACGATGTTGTCGCCTTGAGGGGCTCTGGGCTATATATATAAACAATATATATATATATATATATATATATATATATATATATATATATATATATATATATTGTTTATGAATTGCTTACTGGAAAATAATATTTTGTCATTGTAGTTGTGCAGAGACCCTGTAACACACATCTCATAATATAAAAGACGCTTTCAAGTCATTTGCGAATAAAATTAACACGCTCTCCAATCTTCCGTGATATTTAGCCACGAATTATCCACAAACCCTAACCACCAGCCAGCAACTCATTCTAACCACTGGTCAACTACTCATTCTAATATCTTTTTCACCTACTCGTTCTAGTCTAGAACCCATAACTCACTCCCAACAGTCTCTGTCTAGGGCCACTTAGCTGGGCTCCTTCCCTGCACTGTTTGTGCTATACGAAAGATTTTATTTTCAATTTTGCTGTTGTTCCAACATGAAATTGTAGATCATATATTGCTCTGTTCACCTTTCATTGCAAGCATGTCACGCATGAATGTGTGGCAGATTGTGTGAAGAAAATGTGTTTGATCATGCATACGTGTTATGGTAGTATTTTAGATGGGTTACCCTCCTGCGTCTGGCTCAACCAGGGGGCCCAGGATTCCCCTAGACACCCTTTCTACACTCCCTCACCCACTTCCCTACACACACCCTCACTACCCTCCTTATACACCCTTTCCACCCTCCCTTCACACAACCTCACCACCCTCCCTACACACACCCTCACTACACACCCTCACCACCCTCCCTACACACCCTCACCACGCACCCTGTCTTTTTTCACACACACACTCAGCGTCTCACTCCTTCCCTTCCCCCCTCCCCGTTCTCTTTGCCTCCCCTTCTCTCTGCTTCCCCTTCTTTGTGCTTCCCCTTCTCTCCGCCTCCCTTTCTCTCTCCTTCCCTCTAACTCATTTTCTCTCCCATTTTCTATCTCTCACTCGCACTCTTTCTACTATTCTCTGTTCCTCCATCCCTTCCCCTGTTCTTTCTCACTTTCTATCCTATTCTGTCTCCTTCCATCCCATCATCTCCCTTTTTATCCATTCTGATTTCTCCTCTCAGAACGTTCAAAATAAACGCCTAGCAAACATACAACATTTCACATCGATATTTTACAATTGTTGCTCTGATGAATTTATTTAGAACGTTGCGGTCACGTTGTGTGTGACAATAGGTTTGTTTTTCTTTTTTTATTAATACATGAGGTACATCTGCATTAATGCAGCTACCGTAGATTATATGAAGTGGAGCTCGAAAATTCATTGAATACACTCTACGGACAATCACACCCACATTTCACAACTCGGTGAAGTCGTTGGTTTGCACAACAGGAGCCAATCCTACTCCTACTCTGTTTGCATAATAGGACCTAACCTAACCTAACCTAATCCAAACTAACCTAACCCAACCTAACTTAACTTACTCCAAGATACCAACCTTCCTATGACACTCCTTATGTAGTCACTATTCACCATGGAACGTTGCGTGACGCCTTCTGAACTCTAGCCTCGGACAAACAGTCGGACATAGAGTGATAAACATTCTCATTTATTGACACAGGGAAAATGCATTAGATAACGAATGAACATAACAAATTGTATAGGGTGAATGGATGGGATGCTTTCTAGTATATGTTCTTTTTGAAAAAATAAAAAATTAAATATTGAATTCTAATGAAAATCTTCAGGAAACTTATATTCTTGTTCCAAATATTGCATTGGCATACATGTGACGTAAATAGTATTTCAGGCACACTTAACATAAATATATCATTGTTCATAAATTTAAAAAATAAATGTACTTTAAGCAGAGAAAACGTAAATATACTCATAGCAGACATAACATATACTGTATATGCTATCTCTAAGGTAGTGAGATAACATAAATAAACTTTATACTCTAAATAGAAGAGACGTAAATATTATATAAATAGTTTATATTTGTCCAGGTGTCTGATGGAATTTTAAAATTTAAATGGCATTGTTAAATGTCACTTCCCAGTATTCCGCAATGTATTTAAATATTTACTATACTGTTCGCCAGCCGAATTAAATTCTAAAATATTCTTTGATTTAGAAAAGGGAGAAAAATACGCAAATGTCCTTATATAGTGTAAAATAATATGTAATCTTGCGTATAATTTTATTTATTGTAAAATTAAGTAGAATTCTATCCAGAAATTTGTATCTTGTTGTATGAAGTGTTTCCTATGCATCAAGATATATGAAATTTATACTCATATATAATTGAATATATGAACTGTTAAAGGAAATATATATAATCGAGAAGATTGGTTAATTTTGGTTAAATATTATAGGTATGTTGCGGTTAAAAATGTGTTCTATGTGACCAAGTTCAATCATTCAGAGCATCAGCTATTTTGCAGGTTCATCACTACATATTTTCCAAATAGATATTGAGAGTACTTTCTTTTAAAAAGATGGGGTGAAATAATAATAAAATATGTCTTCTTTAGAAAATCAGTGAATAATGCGTATTACTCCTGTTTTTACTGAGACCACATCAACCCACGCAGTGCCACATAGTGCTATATAGGTTGTTAAGTATCATTCATAGCAAACAAAGTAATATTTAAGAATACAGTAGATAATGTAATTATTATGTAGCTATTATTATGTAGATACTGTAATAATTATGTAGCTATTATTATGTAGATACTGTAATTATTATGTAGCTAGAAATGTGTTAAAGCTCACTTATATTAACATTTTCATACTGATGTGACTCATTACATCATTCTGCCTTCCTCGCTAACCATTCTCACCAACAGTTAACGAGGCAGACTGTCAAGGGCACAAGAGAATGAAATCTCGCATTTATCGAGATTGCAAATTAGTGTAATGTGTTATTTCATACAAAGGGCAATCCCGACCCCACTTACGACTATCCCAGGACTAATATCATCATCTTTCAATGTTCGGTGAAGCCAGCTCCGAGCGTTTGACCTTCAACCTTGAATAGACAGATAGACAGACAGAAAAAGAAAAACAGACGTTACTAATCTCATTATTAATGTTGCTATTAGTAAAAGAATATTAATCACAATAATAAAATAATTATCAGGAGAGAGCCTTTAAGGTATAACGATCATAGATTACTTGAAAGTGATATAGCGGTAAGGATTTTGGTAATGACAAAGCAAAGAAATGGTGCCCAACTACTCAGAAGTTTGGGGATTGAACACCGGCCTGTATGGAGCGACCATATAGGTCGGTGTTCTGTATAGTCGTTACAGGTCGACCGCATGTGGTCTTTGTGGTCCGATGATTTCAGTAGAAGTCCAGTTGTAAGACTTTTACAAGCACGTTGGTGGATTTTCTCAATAATAATATTAAATAATAATATGAACAAATATATAATAATGATAATTAATACACAATATAATCACATTAACGTGAGAAAATCAGTGGGAGCAATGAAGCAATTCGAACCAGCGTCATAGGTACTCCCAGCCACCCAAGTTAGACCACTGAACCACAATACAATATACAAATATTGTAACGCGATTCAACTGAGTCCGCAAGAGGTTTAGGGACCTCGAGAGGGTACCAAATAAAGTCTTTACAAATCACTCGCGAATATTCACATGCAATCACCCGTCCCAACCCAAATTCTTGTCCTTTCCCCTGTCCCATCCCACATCCTTATCCTTCCCCCCGGCCCATCCCATCCCACATCCTTATCCTTCCCCGTCCCATCCCATCCCACATCCTTATCCTTCCCCCCGTCCCATCCCATCCCACATCCTAATCCTTCCCCGTCCCATCCCACATCCTAGTCTCTTTATGTTCCCGATGGTCTCGTCATGTTCTCGCTGGTCTCGGCAACGCTCCTACAGGTGTCAGTAACTGGTGTTCTCAGCAACGTTCATCCTGAACGTTGGTAACGTTCCAGTTTGTGTCGTTAACGTTCTTACTAGCTTCGTTAGCAACAGCTGCTCCCATCGGCTTTCGATATTTTGAATATTAGAGAATACATTTTATGTTTGTTTAAACACCATTATATTAAATAATAAAAAACAGCATAAGTAACAAATAATCTTTTGTTTACAAACTGTTTATATATACAGTTGGGTTCTATATTCGTGGCAATATTCCTCGATTAGGGTTCTATGTAGAGGGCCATATTCCCCGATTAAGGTTCTATGTAGAAGGCCATATTCCCCGATTAGGGTTCTATGTAGAAGGCCATATTCCCCGATTAGGGTTCTATGTAGAAGGCCATATTCCCCGATTAGGGTTCTATGTAGAAGGCCATATTCCCCGATTAGGGTTCTATGTAGAAGGCCATATTCCCCGATTAGGGTTCTATGTAGAAGGCCATATTCACCGATTAGGGTTCTATGTAGAAGGCCATATTCCCCGATTAGGGTTCTATATAGTTAGCGTTATTCCACGATTAGGCAGCGTTGTCGGGTGTCCGGGAGACTAGTTGACGGACCGTGGCCGGCCTCCTCAGCATCTCTCTATGCACAGTTGCATTTAGGCCACTCAGTATGCATAGCATCACCTGGGCCACTCAGTATGCATAGCATTACCGGACCACTCAGTATGCATAGTGCAACTTCAGCCACTCAGCATGCATAGAATCCTTTGGGGCCACTCAGCATGGGTAATGCACTTCGAGTGTTAACCAGTCAGACTGTCAGTGTGCCTAGCAAGCGCGTGGCAGGAGGATGGTCTGGGAGGCTGCTCACACGGGCCTTATAGATCGGGCAGTGACCTTCCCTTGCGTTTTTTTGGTGCATTCAAGTTTGCAAGAACGCCACCCACTATGTACTTACTACATACTCGCTATGAGCTCACTGTATTCTCAATAAATGATCATTATGTATTCGTCCTGTATTCGGTATTTAATCACTGTATTCTCTCAATATAATCACTGTATACTTAGTATTTACTCACTATATTATTCACAAAATACTCAGAATATATATATATATTCACTGTAAACTAAGCTTAGACGCTCTATATGTTCTTGATGTATTCATCATATACTCAATATGTAATTACTTTTTAGTGTATTTTAATGCAAAATACACTGACACAAACATCACACACATCCACACAACAACACACAACAACACACACACACACACACACACACACACACACACAAACACACAGATATATACATATATACACAAACATATATATATATATATATATATATATATATATATATATATATATATATATATATATATAATATCCCGTCACACAAGAAAAGCTGCGGAAATAAACACATCACCTCACGAAGGGCCCCATGTAAAATATTCGATACACAAACTTCAATTGGTTTGGCAGGTCGTGACTTACATTTAATTGCCAATTTGACCCCTGCCCACTCGCATTACTGTGTTTTACGCCACGATGGTCCGCTAGTTAAAGCTGACCGCCTCGACCCTCCAGACACAGCCAGGGGCTTGCTATTGCTCTAAATTCTCCATTCTTCTTCTTCTTTGTCTCTGTGTCTTTCCTGGTTCTATGCCGTATAATGTTGATATACTATTTTTTTTCACTTTTTGATTGAGAGAGAACGATGAAAATTGCATTTTTTTTTCTCAATTCATTACTAATGTTGTCACAAGTGAAAGCTGCCGGTAAATTGTATGGATTTTGGCCTCCCCTAGAACAACATAACATCCTCCCCCTCCCCCCACCGCACTCCAGCCCCAGAACGCCACTCTCCCCTTTCCTGGGTCCCCTTTCTGTCCCCAATTACTACATCCCTCACTCCCCCACAGCCCTCCCTACCAGCCCCTTCCTCCCCCCGCAGCTTAAAAACAAAACCCACGCACGTCTCCCCCTGCTTAAAATTGGTAAAAATGTGCACTCTCACTCCGTATTCTATTAGATGCCCGAACATTTTTATTATGAACGGTGAGCCACACGTCATAACGGCTGGAGTATTCTTTGGACCATATATCATGTATCTGGGGCAGCAGGGCGTTCACTTCGCCTCATAGAGCCACGTGTTAGGGATCAGGAGCGTCTGGGTGTTCACTCTGCCTTATAGAGCCACATGCTAGGGATCAGGGACGGCTGGGTGTTCACTCTGCCTCATAGAGCCACATGTTAGGGATCTGGGGCGGCTGGGTGATTAATGTTTAAAGCTTGAATCTCATCTCTTCCTAAGCTCAAGATATTTTTTCTTCCTAGTTGGCAATAAATTAGTTAGAGGCTTCTAACATCTTTTTTAAATGTATTTCTTAACACTGAGCAACATTAACCCCGATGTGTTCCACAGTAAATATATTATTGAAATGTACAACGTTAACTTTCTTAAATAAAAACATCAATTGATGTGCTGTTTGATAATACAAATTTTGATAACGATTACAATCATAAAACTAAATTGTACAGTACATGTATTACGTACAATGCACTTCAGTATAGTTTGACACATTTATATCCTTTGTCTATTATATATAAGAAAATATATGTTCTCATTAGAAAGTGTAGTAACGCGGTATATGTAAGGGTTCTGCTTTATTTGACGCAATGATAAGAGCACAATAAAGGAGCAAAGGTGCAGAGGGGAAGTAAAGTTGTGGTGCGAGGAGTTCAAATTTTACTTTATTTCTATTGTGTCGACATACAGGTACGTCACAAATTTCCCTGTAAAAATAATTTAGTATTTTTCCTAAGCATTGTAAGTGTGTTTGTTGCTTAGCTTTTTGGCTTAGGTCTTCATTCTCTCAAAATATGAGGCAGAGAGGGAGGCAGCAAAGAGAAGGGAACGATCAGGAGCAAGCGCCAAGCCATTACGACTATATATCACTTGGAAGGGATCAGGAAAGATATTCAGAGAAGGAAAGCAAATTAGAAATGGAGAGTGACCAAAACATTTTGAGAAAAAGGATATTCTATCAGCGATCATTCATTCCTAAGCTGACTCGCATCTGGAACCTGTTCGCTCAACAGGTTGATACACGGGAGATCAGGTCAACTGATCACATGAAGGCTCTGGAACACAGTTGGCTACGGGCTCATCCTGTTCCTTATATGTTTCTTACCTAATGTTGTTAATGAATAAAGGCTAGTCCAACTGATGCTTATAACAGGCTCATGAAATAAATGGGCCTCTAAGAGTAGGTTTTAACGGAGCTGAGGAAGGATTACGGCTGTTGCTTGCAGTTTCAACAGGTTCCCTATGTGAGTTTAAAAGTACATTCCCATGAAGTAAATGAGTTTCTAGGAGTAGGCTTCAGATGAGCTGAGGAAGGATAAAAGCTCTTCCTTACAGTTACACTAAGTATGTCATTTGACAGTTCTTATGAATCCTACTCACAGTTTAAACCAAAAACTCAACGAATAATTTCAGGAGGTCTTTACATAAGAACCAGTGTGGAGCTCAAGATTGCAAGATGAAAGGTAAGAGGAAATACTTGATGGAATAGTAGTCATTGTGTATGAGGTGGACAAATTCCTGGTGGAACTAGACGTTATAAAATCAATGAGGCCACACCTAATCTTACCATGACAGACGAGGGAGGCTACAGAAGTACTCTGCCGCCCGTTGTCTAAACTTTTAAATAAAAATTTTGAGACTGGAAGTCTCTCAGATGTCTGGAAAAGGCAAACGTAGTCCCGATATTCCAAAATGGGGGATAGAAAGGATTCACTGAACTATAGAACAGTGTCATTGACACGTATTGTTTGTAAAGATAAACAAATTCCCTGCAAAGTAATAAGGTCAAGAATGGTGGAACATCTTGAGAGGATCGACTTTGTGACAAAAAAACACCAAGGATTTTGAAATAATCAAGTTTGACTGGCACAATTTTCTGAGTTTTATGGCACGGTTACCAAAACAAGACAGGAAAATGAAGGCTAAGTACACTGTATTTTTCCAGACTGTGAAAAGCCATTTGACACTGTTCCCGTGAAGCATTTTTGTATATGATGCAGAACCAGGCTGGAATAATTGGGACAACACTGAACTGAGTAAGGGAGTACCTAAAGAACAGAAAGAAGAGTCACAGTCAGAGAAGAGGTTCCAAGCTGGTGGAATGAAACAAGTGGGGTCTCAAAGGGCTCTGTCCTGGGACCGCTGATGTTCCTAATCTATGTGAACGACCTACACGAGGGAGTGAGCTCAGACTCGGCAATGTTTATAGGTTGTAAACATGTAAAGCTGATGAGGAACGTGTAAAGTATTCGAGATAGTTCTGGCTCATAGAAGAACGAACCTCTCTTAATGCAGATAATCCCTACTCAAAACAGAGCTTCTTATAGAAAAAGACAAATGAGAAAGAGCACAAAGATTGGGTCGCGACAATCTGTACAATAACACTTCCATTTGGCATCCTGTCACTTGACTGTTTGTCACCAGTGATTGTCACTGTGCAATGTGATAGTCACGGGTTGATCCCCGACGAATCAGCCCGTTCTCTTGATGTGCCACAGCATACAAAATACAGAGTACTACCTCTCACTATAACGTCACCAGCTACTTTTCTGAGTACATTTTCTTCTCCTATTGGTTAAAGGAAATAGCTATTACTGTCTGTGACCTGTAGAGCCTTGTAGATGGATGTGGAGTTGGTACTTCTAGCTGGTGTATTGTTATGAAATACTGTGTTTACTATTTATATTTACTATTTGCATCTGCAGAAGGAAGCTATTAACTCTCGGACCCTCGCCTTTCTAACCAATTTATTTTTCCTCTATTATGTCTACTACATATATTTATTTTACACACACACACACAGAAAGCAGTCCGTAGCAGCTGTCTAACTTCCAGGTACCTATTTACTGCTAGGTGAATTGGAGCACCAGGGTGAAAGAAACTCTGCTTATTTGTTTATGCCTCTACAGGGGATCGAACCCGGCCCCTTAAGACTACGACCCCAGAGCTCTGTCCACTCAGCCGCGAGGCCCTCGATTTCTCGAGAGCCTCGAGCGTGAAATCGAGAATGCCTCTGTGTTAATGTAGCAGTACACTCAAAGAATAGGGAAAAAATGCCATACACAAAAATTCATGCAATACACACGCAAGCAATCACACACGCATCAAACCACACGAACACTCACAAAAAACACACCCGCACACGCATATAACCACATATGCACAATAAAAAATGCACAACCTCAAATCCAAAAACCTTAAACCCAACTCGACATTGCCTTTCTTAAAGGATTCTGACCTAGAGCCACACAATGCACAAGCTTCCACCACAGCCAACATCATGTGTTGTTTAATGCACCGTAATTCCTTGTTGACAATTCCTACTGGAACAAGTCTTGTCGCGCCTACTGGTTGGCCTTTCTATAACATTGAATATTAAGACCCAGTTTATCCTATCATATCCCCCCTCTCACCTTCGTGAACTCTAACCCTTCCTCCGACCATTACACATTTCCTTCGTTCTTTCCTCCCTTCCTATCACCTTCCTTCCAATCCTCACTACCTAGCACCCTCCGTCTCTTTCATCCTTTCTCCCTAAGTTAGCATTATTAATTTTCTTATTAAGATATTTTGATAGGAGTATAGGGGTGATAGTTAACATTTTGCCTTATAAATTTATTAGTAAATATAGTGATACTTAAGGCAAAAAATGTATTTTAAATATATATATATATATATATATATATATATATATATATATATATATATATATATATATATATATATATATATATATATATATATATATATATTATTCAGCATTGATCCATACTTTTTGTCTGCTCTTCTCTCTTCCTCCAGGTTCTGTCTCAAGACCCCTGTTCCTCTCTCTCATTCCTGTTCCTCTTTCTCTCACATGGTTCTCTCTCTCTCTCTCTTTCCTCATCCTCTATCTCTCTCTTTCCTCATCCTCTCTCTCTCTTTCCTCCTCTCTCTCTCTCTCTCTCTCTCTCTCTCTCTCTCTCTCTCTCTCTCTCTCTCTCTCTCTCTCTCTCTCTCTCTCTCTCTCTCTCTCTCTCTCTCTCTCTCTCTCTCTCTCTCTCCTCCTCCTCCTATGTCTCTCTTTTTCCTCCTCCTCCTATGTCTCTCTTTTTCCTCCTCTTCTCTCTCTCTCTCTCTCTTTCCTCCTCCTCCTCTCTCTATCTTTCCTCCTCCTCCTCTCTCTCTCTTTCCTGCTCCTATTCCTCTCTCTCCTTTCTTCCTTTGAGTCCCAGTCACACTGATAAGCATAACAACCAGACGAAAGCATTCCAAGATTCCACCACAAAAATGCCACGAATTCCAGTCTGCACCAGCCCAGCTCAATCAATGTTTACTTGCCAGAGTTGCCTTTGTGTCTTACAAGAGTATGCTTCAGAATTCTGAATCTCGTGTGAGTTGAGTATCGCCACCGAAAGTTAAAAACGGAAATCGAAAGTTATGCCGGCAGAGGATGCTTTAATCTGGCAAGAAGCGAGTGAAATTCATCCAAATTTACGAGCCAAAAAATGATAAGAGAATGGCTTTCTGCGAGACACGTGAAGTTAGAGCAATGTTTTTTATTGCCTTGGAGAACATACATATCATATTCACTCGAACTCAAATCACACGTTCTCTGATTTATTATTGAGAACCGCTTGGAGACTAAATACAAAGGAAACTACAGACATGCGGTTACATGCCCGAATTAAACATGGCTGAAGACAAATAGACTCACAGCCGATTACACAGCAGAAGCCACTCCTGAACGCTTCTCCTTAAATAAAGAACAAACTGCTGAACATGCATACGCGGTAGAACAAACTCACACACTCATGTATATTGTGCAATTTAATCATCATCCAGTTATCCCAATAAGTCATGCTAAGAGTGATTATATCAAGTTTAGTTAGAGGGAGAGTGGAGAAGAGTACCGTGTAATACTATTAGATTAAGAGTCACATTAACACTATGAATGTTACTCCTTGATACATAGACTCGGTAACTAAGACGACAGAAAATCTACAGTTGGAAATATTCCTAAGTAAGGGAGTTTGTACGTACCGCTCTCTGCAGTCTTGGTTTGGGCTCTGGGATATTTGCTTGTAACGGGAAATGGGTTGTTATCGTACGCTGCAATAGCCTTGTTGTCACCGTGTCGTGCTGTATCGAGACAGGTGTTGTCACCGTGTCGTGCTGTAACAAGACAGGTGTTGTCACCGTGTCGTGCTGTAACGAGACAGGTGTTGTCACCGTGTCGTGCTGTAACGAGAAAGGTGTTGTCACCGTGTTGTACTGTAACGAGACAGGTGTTGTCACCGTGTCGGGCTGTAACGAGACAAGTGTTGTCACCGTGTCGTGCTGTAACAAGACAGGTGTTGTCACCGTGTTGTGCTGTAACGAGACAGGTGTTGTCACCGTGTTGTACTGTAACGAGACAGGTGTTGTCACCGTGTTGTGCTGTAACGAGACAGGTGTTGTCACCGTGTTGTGCTGTAACGAGACAGGTGTGGTCACCGTGTCGTGCTGTAACGAGGCAGGTGTTTTCACCGTGTTCTGTTAAAACTTGGCTTTCATCTTCCTTTCAAATCCTGTCTTTACTTCGCTCGAACAACTCATCATTTACTACCTCCCTCCCCACTTTCTCCCTCCATCCGTCCGCTCACCTAATACGTCTCGATTTGCACGTTTTGGTCGCCAACGTTCAAATTTCGTAGTACTGTGAAAAGTAGCAGCTGGCAAAAATCCTGTTTTCTATACATCGTTAGGCAAGGTTAGATAGGTTGCTTAGGTTATACGTTACTGGTTAGGTTAGGACCTATTTATTTGTTGTAAATGAAGAGGACAGGCTGCTCACTTTCTCTCAGACCCATTCCCATGGGCACATGAACTTCAAACATGAAGTTCATGAAACGAACATGAATAATGAAACATCCATTATTCAACTCACTGTCAATACCAGTATCTTACTGGCTTAAACATGTAACTAATTCCAAAAAGGGAATAACTTTAATCATAATTAACTCGTACACATATCAGCTTAACAGCAAATTTATCTACTCATTTGCTCCACTGCCAGAAAGATGAAGGGCATTCCACGAACTAATTATGAATCCGCTTTTACACAATTTTCAACAGCACCAACCTATATTATTAATTTATTTGCCAGGTTCATAATTATCTTGTTAAAAAACAGAGTATCTAATGAAAACCTAAATTGACCATTAACGATCAATCTCTCTGTGACAAGAAGATTGTAATAATATTATTTCCATGTAGGAATAGTTGTAGCAGCAGGGAATCTGTTGTAGTTGTAGTACTCAAACTCGTAGTACTGACATGAGTTACATAATTTGTAGTATAAGGTGTAACATAGAGATAAGTAGCATGAAGTAGTTCTTGTGGAGATAGTATTGATAATATCAGGAGTAATTGGTAAAAATAACCTACGAGTAAATTGATTATAATAGTAAATGACGAATTGGTAATAACAGTGAGTATTGGAATTGGTTATAACACGTTCTGATTATTTCCTATAGTAGAAGAAGAATTGGTTATACTACTATCTAAGAAATTCCTATTAATAGTAGAAGAGGAATTGGTTATTGTACTTGATGATAAATTTTTAATATTATCTGAAGAAGAATTGGTTATTTTATTACAGGAATCAATAAGGATAAAATATGTATTTGCAGTAGTGAAAGAAGTTGTAGCAAAAGTCAATAAAAACCTTAACCACATAGTATGTTTGCATATACAAAGAAGTTATGGAAATTACACACAGAAATCACAATAGCGTGATGCATCAAATGAGCTAATCCACAAGGGCCGTGACGAGGATTCGAACCTACGTCCGAGATCATACCCAGACACTGCCTTTATCGACTGAGCTACGACATGATCAAGAGTTGAAACCGAAGTTCTACTGAACTTAATGGATCTTGCAGCCTCTCCGAGACACAAACCAGGGTTTTACACAATTCCCCTATGCACTCGAGCTATGTCAACAGGCCATTCTCCTTCTTCGCCCTTACTTCAAGTAACACTTCAAAATAGGTCAAATAACTAGGTTGTACTATTTACAAAAGGTTAGTTTAGGGAGGGGAAAGGGAAGGGGGGGAGGAAACAGGTGGAAGAAAATATGGAAAAGCTGAATGAAAAAAAGCGGAAACTAAAAGAAATACACCAATGAGCTGCAGCTAGTGAGATTTCTGTTGTTTTCCTTGTGTTCGCAATTAAAATATTGACTCGAGGTAGTAGCAATGTTACAGGTCTGTTCCCTGACACATCAAGTCGATTTCTCCTCATTGAATAAATTGTTCAGAGATCGAGTACCACTCCCCCTATTATATAGGTCCTACAACCCCCCATTATATAGGTCCCCACGCTCCCCTTATATAGATCTTACACACCCATTATATAGGTCTTACACACCCATTATAAAGTTCTTACGCACCCATTATATAGGTCTAACACACCCATTATATAGATCTTACACACCCAGTATATAGGACCCCACCCACATTTTATAGGTCCTACATCATCTATTATATAGGTTCGACCCCCCCCCCCCCCCTCCATTATATTGGTCCCAACATCCAAAATGATATGAATGCCACCGGTTAAGAACTCTTATTACAAGTACTAATAAATATTGTAATCAGAGTAGAAATAATATGAGTAGCAGTTGGTTTAGTTTTAGCAGTTGAAGTAGAAGCAGAAGTAGTAGAAGTTGTAGGAGATGTAGTAGTTGTACTAGCTGGATATTGATCTGTAGTACATGCAGCAGTAGCATTTGCAATAGAAGTTGAAACATAAAACTAGTGGAAGGAGAAATTGAAGTAGAGAGAGTAGCAAATGTGCATATTATTGGCAGTAATAATAAAAGTATTAGTTGTAACATTAGTATCACATTAGCAATGGAAGGTTGCTTATGTGGTTCAAATTTTCAAGAAAGGAGATAGATCACTTGCGTCAAACTCTCGGCCAATTAGCTGAGCTTCTATTGTGGGAAAGTTACTTGGATCGATAATTGCAAATATCATTCGTCTTCATCTTGAAAAAAATTCATTAATAAATGATTCACAAGATGGGTTCACGAATGTCCGTTCATGTTTAACAAATTTGTTATCATTTTATTCCAGCATAGTTGAGGCAGTTGATAGTGATAACGTTTGTGGTGTTGTGTACCTTGACATTAGCAAAGCTTTCGATACAGTACCACATGAAAGACTGATTAAAATGATAGAGGCTCATGGTATTGGGGGTGCTATATTAAGTTGGATTAGGGCATGGCTATACCAATGGAAACAAAGAGTTAGTATAAATGGGGTTAAGTCAGACTGGGAAAATGTTGTAAGTGGAGTGACTCAAAGCTCTGTCCTGGGATTTCTGTTATTCATAATATATATAAATGATTTAGACTCAGGTCTGAGTAGCAATATTTGCAAATTTGCCGATGATACAAAAATCAGAAGGGAAATAAACACAAAAAAGACATTCTCTATCACTTCAAGACGATGTAAATAGGGTTTTGAAATGGTAAAAAATTGGCAAATGCAGTTTAATGCTGACAAATGTAAGATTTTGAGGTTAGGTAATAATGATAGAGTTACAAGATACGAGCTAGATGGTGTTGAGATTGCGAAGTCGTATTGCGAAAGGGATCTGGGAGTTATTATTAGTAAGAAAATAAAAAAAAATCAATGCATAAATGTTCGTAATAAGGCAAATTGGACATTCAGATTTATTAATCGAAGCGTTACTAATAAGACACCTGGTGTTGTTCTTCAGCTATATCTTGCTCTTGTTAGGCTCCATTTAGATTATGCAGTTCAGTTTTGGTCACCGTAATATAGAATGGATATAAATTCACTTGAACGCATTCAGCGTAGGGTGACAAAGTTAATCACTAAAATCAGAAACCTGTCATGTGAAGAAAGATTGACAAAACTTAAATTACATTCTCTAAAAATGCGGTTTCTAGTGTATGAATGGGCATAACAAAGGGGCTATTAATTAGGCTTTTAAAAGTATTAGCACAAGACAGAACACGAAACAATGGGTATAAATTGAATAAGTTTAGATTTAGGAAAGTCCTGGGTAAATTCTCGTTCGGAACAGGGTTGTTGCACTCAGAAGTCGCAATAGCATGTTCATATTAATCCATATGAACAAATCCACAAGGGCCTTGATAAGGTTTGAACCTACG
This sequence comes from Procambarus clarkii, assembly GCF_040958095.1. Lineage (NCBI taxonomy): Eukaryota > Metazoa > Arthropoda > Malacostraca > Decapoda > Cambaridae > Procambarus > Procambarus clarkii. The sequence continues at coordinate 3,427,696 of NC_091243.1, read as the reverse complement.
TCCAAGAGGTCTCTTTCTGCAGTCTTTCTCTGCAGTGCAGTCTCTCCAAGAGCCTCGGATAGACTGCAGGATTCGTGGTTGGTCAAGTTGAACTCCCGGTTGCAATTCTTCTACCAAGTCGTCGCTCAGGATTAAGGCGCGTCTGCGATCCTCTCGGACGTAGGTTCGAACCCTCATCACGGCCCTTGTGGATCTTTTCAGGGTTGTTGATTTTTAGAATCAATTACCGTGTAGCTTGGAGGAGGTGGGGTCCCTTGATTGCTTCAAACGCGGATTGGACACGTATAAGAGTGGGATTGGGTTGTTATAAATAGGATCCGCCTCGTGTGGGCCAATAAACCCTCTGCAATTACCTTTATTCGTATGTTCTTACTAGTAATAATAGTACTATTGCTACTATTGCTATTACCTAATAATAGTAGTAGTAAAATAAATAGTACTAGATTTATTCCTTCACTGTCCTGTAAATAGTACTAGTTGGATTAATAGTAGCAACAGTAGTAATAAAGATTTTATATATAGTGGTAGTTGCATAAATGATATTAAGAAAAACGCTTATGAAAAATTTAAGTTTTCCAATAATTTTCATGATTCCTTCACTGTCTCGTCCGTGCCGAATTGCCTTTCAGTCGAGGCTTCGTCTGGAAGGAAAATGAGAGAGAGAGAGAGAGAGAGAGAGAGAGAGAGAGAGAGAGAGAGAGAGAGAGAGAGAGAGAGAGAGAGAGAGAGAGAGAGAGAGAGAGAGAGAGAGAGAGAGAGAGAGAGAGAAAGAGAGAGAGAGAGAGAGAGAGAGAGAGAGAGAGAGAGAGAGAGAGAGATAGAGATAGAGATAGAGAGAGAGAGAGAGAGAGAGAGAGAGAGAGAGAGAGAGAGAGAGAGAGAGAGAAGAGAGAGAGAGAGAGAGAGAGAGAGAGAGAGAGAGAGAGAGAGAGAGAGAGAGAGAGAGAGAGAGAGAGAGAGAGAGAGAGAGAGAGAGAGAGAGAGAGAGAGATATAAAAAATAGCTGTTGCCAGAGTTGCCATCATTTGTTTGGGACAGTGTCACCAGGGTCAAAACTGCGTTGTTAGTGTGTATCGACACAATGCTTACTAGGTAATGCCTCTATTAGCCACTATTGTGCCCAAAAGCTTAGTGTAATTAATACATAGCGAGGCATATCTTGTAGCGCGTTGAAGAACTATCATCATAATATTAGTTTTTTCTTCTGATAGATTATCATCCCTCTAACAACTGTTTCCTACACTAAAATAAAATAATATAACTACCCCTGACCAAACTACAATACCTACCTTGGAAAATAGCATATTATCCTCACCGCAATTAATCAACTCCCACATCTACCACTCAAACCCAACACAAAACAATGTAATCCAACCACAACAAATTTAACCACCCCCACAACCAAGTAAATCTTAACAAGATTTACAGTTTAAAAGCTTCCTGTCAGCCTCTATAGAGTGCGTGTCCGCACGTGCATTGAATTGCCCTCTCCAATTCACGTGTAGTGAACGTGTTTACATGAAAACCTTCGGAAATATTGAACTTAACTCAGCATGAACGTCGAGGATCATATAGAGACTAAGAAGCTAATATTAACTTGTTATTTGCTGTCACCAAATCTTATTTTAATGAATGAATCACGATAGAAAACAACACAATGTAATAACAATTGTCCATCCCCCTTCTAACAGTTAAAAAATAAAAACACAAAATTAAAATCATATTGAAACACATTGTGTACAAGACTGTTCTTGTAAACAACCCAGGGAGTGTTGGGGTGAGAGAGCATGGGGGTAAATCTTGGTTGGGACGCTTGTTTGTTTTGGGTCTGATTATTGTTCTGGCTATAACTCTGCCATATTTAAGAGGTGACCCCACTACAACCACTGTAACCCCACCGCAATCACTATGACATCACCATAACCACTATGACCAGACCACAACCAATATGACCCCACCACAATCACTATAAAGTCACTATAGAAACTATCGCCCAACCACCACTACTATGATGTTACCAACACATCAATGACCCCAACCAATACCTCCATGACCCCACCAAAGCCACTATGACCCAACCACAATTACTATGACTCCACCACAACCCTTATATCCCTACTAAAATCAATATGACTTCACATTGACCACAATGCCCCCACCACATTCAATATGTGGTGGGGTCATGGGGGTCACACCACTAAAAACTGTGTGACCCCACCACAATAACTTTGACCTCACTACAATCACTATGTGCTCACCATAATCACTATACCCCAACCAGCCACAACAAACCCTCACCGCAGCCCCTAATCCCATACCTGACTCTACACACCACCACCAGACTCCACACACCACCACCAGACTCCACACACAACCACCAGACTCCACACACCACCACCAGACTCCACACACCACCACCAGACTCCACACACCACCACCAGACTCCACACACCACCACCAGACTCCACACACCACCACCAGACTCCACACACCACCACCAGACTCCACACACCACCACCAGACTCCACACACCACCACCAGACTCCACACACCACCACCAGACTCCACACACCACCACCAGACTCCACACACCACCACCAGACTCCACACACCACCACCAGACTCCACACACCACCACCAGACTCCACACACCACCACCAGACTCCACACACCACCACCAGACTCCACACACTACCACCAGACTCCACACACTACCACCAGACTCCACACACCACCACCAGACTCACACACCACCACCAGACTCCACACACCACCACCAGACTCCACACACTATCACCAGAGTTTAAACTATCATCAGAATCAACACCGCCAAAGACTTCAAACCCTTATTTCTGAGTTCACACACCATCGCCATATCTGTTCACCATCACATTGTTCACTATATAGACGTTTATCCGAAGTTAAGATGTTCACAGGATTTTCTCTATCTCCGCAGCAGACTCCACTCAACTTCCTCAAACACAAACAGATCCGCGTGAATGCATTAAAAATAGATTCCAAAGCGATAATGTATGCAAACCAAACAGTCCATTAGCAACAGAGGAATGAAAGTTAATCCTGTATTTTGCATAAAACGTATTTTCCTCTCTGACGTAGAGGCCATGAACATAGGAAATTTATTTCACATGCAGAAAATGAGTACCGGATATCGGCCACTAGAGTTAAATTAATCATTAGTGTAATTCGTCGATGGAATAAGCAGCTTCCGTGTAATTTACTCACCTACTTTTCTAAACAGACGCAAATTATTTAAATCTTTTTCGAACCCTAATTGTTTTCCGGGAACGATATCTACTATTTCAATTTGCCAGAGTGATTTTTATTCTGCTTGGCAAGAAGGTAATTTGCTGAATAACAAAAATTAGGGTTTTTCCCTGTTAACATCACGAATAAAAAGAGTAACTGTTTTTTTTGTGTGTGTATGTGTATTGTTTTCTTGTTATACACACATATCATACGCATTCCCGTATGAGCGCGCACGCACATAAACATACTCATACATAACGCCGCCGCCCCACCCTCCCCAACACACATGGCCAAGTGGACCGCGTAAGAGATTTACAGTGTACGAACCCGCATTCAATTCACAGCAAACCATAAACAACGGCTACAGTTATATATATGTATATATATATATATATATATATATATATATATATATATATATAATATATATATATATATATATATATATATATATATATATATATATATATATATATATATATATATATATACTAACATTTCAGTCAAATTGAATCAGAACAAGATGTCCAACTTCTGCCTCGCATAATTTTATTATATTTTACCGAGTCCTGACTCTTGGTAAGTTTCTTGATTGCTCATTGCTGTGAATATTTATTTTAAGTTATATATGCTAAATAAAGCGTGTGTGTGCTGAAAACATTCTGGGATCATGCGGTAATAAATTCCGGACTATGTCTCGTCTTTTGGCAGTTAAGGATTTCTTCTCTAGTCACAGATCCAGAACTGTGATTGTGTGGTGTTCGGGCAGACAAAGGCTTGTTCTCTGCTCAAGCGATTTGCGTCCGTGTATCAGAATATTCGGAATTGCTTTTCGAATTTTTCTTAAAATTCTAACCATTTCTTCTTTTCATTGTTAATGTTCTAATGTTAATGTCATTCTTGTTAATGTTTCTAATCATTAACAATTATTGGAAAAATATCATAGAGGTGGGATGGCACCTCTTCTACTTTATTTGAGTTCTTCAATGAACAATATTTATCATTGTTAGTGTTCGAATTATTCCTTAAATTATTCTTCAAGTGAACTTTCCACAAGCAGCTGTGCGCATTGGCAGCTCGCTCGTAACAATTCATTATCATCTGTTCGAGTTTCTCACTGCAATAATTTTATTTACCCTCAGTACATGTAATGTTGCATGTAAGATTTCCTCTACAGATGCTTTGGTACTAGGCCCTGACGGCTTCAGAGTGGCCTGCACTCCTAGCAACATATAAAGAATCACACACTTAGCGTTGCAAGCTGAGTTTCAAAGGCCGAGAATGTGAGAGATAATTATTTTCGTTTAAGAAATTTCGTCCTAAATTCCCAGCGTGGTTGATGTTCCCTTACTCCTGATTACCTCGCTTGCTGTAACTGTAGTTAACATTGCATCAGCTGCAATCATCGGACTGATCAAATAATTTGAATAAATTTCATCAATCTCAACTTCTTCTAGCCTTCAGATATACATATTGCAAAAAACAGAAAACGAGAAACCATATTAGCTACGGAGATTATTTTGTTCCAGTTCGCAGTCAAAAACTTCAGAAACAGATAGGAGAAAATCAGGATAAGCTGTGAGTCATATCACATCAGATATATTGAAGTTGAATTACTAGTCAGTGATGTATGCATTCATGCAAACACCTCCATATCATCGCATATTTCGGACTAAAAGTGGTACTCGTTGGTGTATGGTGGATCCCGTGTCCAGGTATCTCCCATCCACTCTCCCAAGTCTTCCTACACACCCACCCTCCTAATCCGCTCCCCACACACCCACCCCATCACATGCACTCTCCCATCTTGCCTCATCACAAACCATTTTCACAACATTCTCTTTTCATCTCAATAAATATTTTCACACCATAACCATCTCCACTTACACACACCCTCCCTGTCTCCAACCCTCACATTCTCTCCCTGTAATTCCCTATAACTATAAAAAAATTTAACTTCACACTAGCTACATCAAAGTAATCAAAAAGTTATAATCAGAATACAAATTTGTCATCCGAAAATTCGTTTTGCACGTCAATATCTGAACACGTTTTTAATCTAAAGATTAAGTCTGCGGTCTTTTGGTAACACATTTCATATCCACGACGTTGTGAAGTTGGTTTGGTAACCGATTGCCCATCAAGGGAAAAGGCAAATGGGCCATCTTCTATCGGCCCACGAGATTCACCCAATGGCAGTCACCAGTCACTAAGCTAAAATTGCGTGAATCCAGCCCCATGAATCTGCTTTCCAGTCTTGGACAGACAGATTTTTTTATCCGTGATAAATAAAATGGGGTACCTGGATGTGCATGGGTCTCTCTCTCTCTGTCTGACTCCGTCTTTCTCTCTCTCTCTTCCTCGCTTTATCCCTCCCTTTCATTCACCTTCAGATATATTCTCCCTCCCTAATACACCCTCTCGTCCTCCTTGCCTCCCTCAAATTTTTCTTCCTATCCTCTTGAACGGTCCCTTCTTCTATTCTCCGGACTTCCTTCCCATTCCCCTCCCTTCCTCCTATTCTCACTACTATAGTTCTACCTCCTATTCTCCTCCTTCCCCCTTCTCTCCCCATTCACCCATCCTCCCGTTCTCTCTCCCTCCGCTCCATCTGCTCTCTCTACCTCTCTTCCATCTGTTCTCTCTCATTCTCTCTCTCTCTCGTGTATTGTTTTCTTTCCTCCCTCTCTCTACCCCCTCCTACCCATTTTCTTTTCATCACGTTCGTACTCACTCCCTCCCTCATGCTCATTATTATTCTCATTTCCTCTCCTTGTCATTCTCTCTCTCTGTCCATCTCATTCTCTCTCTCCCTCCCTCATTACCTTTCATTCTCACCCCCTCCATCCCTCCATCTCACCTGTATTCTCCCTCTCCCTACAACCGTCCCACCAGTTCTTTCTCTCTTGCCCCTCCCTCCATTCTCATCTCTCTCACAGTGTTCAAAACATGCTCCAGTAACATTGAATCAACATTTTAACAACGTTATCGTCGATGAATCCATCGTTATGATAGTTGATTTATCTTCGGATTATCCCGAAATGAGGGATTTATCAAATCCTTCATTTCAAGTTTCATATGAGTCCTTGGTTGTCACATAAGGAGCCACTCCTACACAACGGGGAGCATAGGGGAGGTCGACCCCAACCATCCTATAACTCTCATTATACAATTACAAATAAACGATGAAAAATTACATGCGTCTTTACGCATGTAAAGACACATGTAATTTTTATGCATGTAAATAGAGTGTGCACTCTAACACTCGGACAACCTCGGACAGCATCGGACAGCCGCGGACAGCCCCGGAGAGCCTCGGAGTGCTTCGGACAGCCTCGGAGAGCCTCGGAGAGCCTCGGACAGTCTCGGAGAACCCAGAAGAGCCCGGGACAGCCTCGGACAGTCGCGGAGAGCCTCGGAGAGCCTCACACAGTCTAGGAGAGCCCCAGAGAGCCTCGGAGAACCTCGGAGAGCTTCAGACAGTCTCGGAGAGCCTCGGAGAGCCACGGAAAGATAAAATAAACAGACAGACAGACAGACATACTGTTTCACACAGGCAGGTTGTCTTTGGCCATAATGCGCAGATATTATTTATATTGAACTGTCGACACCATAACAAAAATGCTGGTGTTTTGGTGACCTTGGAGGTGCAGCTAACATTGACCCTTGCATGGAGTAGTAATAGTCGGCCTTCAGATATTAGGTGTGTTCCCTTGGGTCACACGGTGTGCTGCCTAGGGTAGTACGGTGTGCTGCCTAGGGTGGTACGGTGTGCTGCCTAGGGTGGTACGGTGTGCTGCCTAGGGTGGTACGGTGTGCTGCCTAGGGTGGTACGGTGTGCTGCCTAGGGTGGTACGGTGTGCTGCCGAGGCTGTTGTGTACGGTGTGCTGTTGCATGTCCTGAGGATTGTTTGTACGAGATAAGTGTTAGTTTTCAAGGATTGTTTGCACCAGCGAGGAATGTTAATACTCTAAGTGTGTTATTTCTTAAGGATTGTTTGTTTTCCTAGCATAATTCCTGTTATACTCAACAATCAAAGTTTCATGCATTTAAACAGCAGTGTGATTGAGTGTGTCTGTGTGTGTATATATACTCACCTATTTATGATTGCGGGGGTTGACCTCTTGTTCTTTGGTCCCGCCTATCAACCAGCGTGTGTGTGTGTGTGTGTGTGTGTGTGTGTGTGTGTGTGTGTGTGTGTGTGTGTGTGTGTGTGTGTGTGTGTGTGTGTGTGTGTGTGTGTGTGTGTGTGTGTGTGACGGTGAATATCTGTTGATGTGCATGCGCCCCAGAGTGTCTGCATGTATGTGCATGCAACCCAGAGTTTCTGCATATGTGCGTGCGTCCCAGGATGTCAGCGTGTGTGCGTGCGCCCATGAGTGTCTGCGTGAGGCTAGAAATAAGAGTGAAGAAGAGCATCAGTGCCTCCCTGCTTCACTTGTTCAACACTCACCAGGGGGGATAAAACCACCTGCCATGTTCTGATTTACATTTCTTCTTCACCTGTGTAGAGCAAATGAAGTCATCAGCGCAGCTGTGCATGCTGATATTCCTTAATAACGGCCCTGTTCGGGAAATATTTAATCAAGGTGAAAGCTCCACCTGGCCTGGTGGGAGCCTGGGTGACGTCAGTGAAAATTTTATAATGCTAAACTGGAGCGAGTTCTCAAGTTCCTCAGCATAATCAGTAAAGTAACTGAAAATTTAAGCATTACTTGGAAAAATTTCTTTTATAGTGTTTGATAGCATGTCATGTAATTATTAAAGTTGCCTGAAAAGTCAATTTAAACGAGAATTAAATCCCCCAAAAAGTCATACCAGAGCAAGAAAAATTGAGGAAAAGAATGCCTATTCTTCTTGCTAACATGTTTTCTTGTGGAATTTCTAATCAAATCTCACCATCCCAAAAAATATCCGCGACAGGGAAGAGTTGCAAACAATGAAACTCAAAACGCTTTGCAAGGGCGTTATGATTGAAAGGGAATCCTCTGATATGTGAAGTTACCTACAATGCGAAGATGAAAAACAAAATGCAGCCGTATTGTCTGTGATCGGGATCATACGGAAAAAAGAAATCCAGACACGATTGACTTCTCTAAATAGCTGTGGATTATCCCAAGCGACAGCAGATTTTGATTATTCCCAGCAGCAGTAGACAATTTTTCGGTCATTCCCTGCAGCAGTAGACGGCTGCTGGGGTCATTCTCACATTTCGGTCATTATCTGCTGCAATAGACAATATTTTGTTAATTTCCAGCAACAGCAGACAATATTTGGGACATTCCCAGTCGCAGAAGATAATATTTGGGATATTCCATGCAGCAGGAGATAATATTTGGGACAGTCTAAGCAGCAAGAGACAATATTTTTAACATTCCCAACAGCAGGAGAAAATATTTGGGACATTTCCAGCAGTAGGAGACAATATGAGAAGGGAAGGTAGGGCTGCCTCACACTGTATGAAAAGGGAAGGTAGGGCTGTCTCACACTGTATGAGAAGGGAAGGTAGGGCTGTCTCACACTGTATGCGAAGGGAAGGAAGGGCTGTCTCACACTGTATGAGAAGGGAAGGTAGGGCTGTCTCACACTGTATGAGAAGGGTAAGGTAGGGTGGTCTAACACTGTATGAGAAGGGAAGGTAGGGCTGTCTCACAATGTATGAAAAGGGTAAGGTATGTGGTCTAACACTGTATAAGAAGGGAAGGTAGGGCTGTCTCACACTGTATGAGAAGGGAAGGTAGTGTGGTCTCACACTGTATGAGAAGGGAAGGTAGTGTGGTCTCACACTGTATGAGAAGGGAAGGTAGGGCTGTCTCACACTGTATGAGAAGGGAAGGTAGGGTGGTCTAACACTGTATGAGAAGGGAAGGTAGTGTGGTCTCACACTGTATGAGAAGGGAAGGTAGGGCTGTCTCACACTGTATGAGAAGGGTAAGGTAGGGTGGTCTAACACTGTATGAGAAGGGAAGGTAGGGCTGTCTCACACTGTATGAAAAGGGTAAGGTATGGTGGTCTAACACTGTATAAGAAGGGAAGGTAGGGCTGTCTCACACTGTATGAGAAGGGAAGGTAGTGTGGTCTCACACTGTATGAGAAGGGAAGGTAGTGTGGTTTCACACTGTATGAGAAGGGAAGGTAGTGTGGTCTCACACTGTATGAGAAGGGAAGGTAGTGTGGTCTCACACTGTAGATCACTGTTCAAGGGGAGGGATAAGGCCTCCCCCGCCCACTGTGGGTCCGCTGCACGAGAGTGGTAAGGCATCGTGAGCCTCTTCCCACAACGTTCGTACTTCCTGCCTTTGTCTACAAATATTCTCAAAAGACAAATATCACATTTCCCTTGTGAGATTTTTTTCACAAGGCTCTCACGAGACAGATCTATGCTAAGTCTTAATAGAGGTAAAATAAATTAGCGAGAGAAGAAACACAGAAAATTCTGGCTGAAAACTAGAATATTTCCCTTCTCTCTTTTTAATTTTCTTTCCCTGGGATTTTCTGGTATATCTTTCCCTATGTTTTCTAGAATAAATTTCAAAAATTTTGCTGCTCTTTATACAAATGCAACACAGAATTCCTGTTCAGTTGTCAATCACACCTAGAAACGTGGTATTTAAGTTTCACTTTTCTATATAATTTATCTGTTTTCTATATAATTTATCTGTAAACTGCTTGGCCTAGAACTGTTAAGAATTAAGCTTGCGGGATCGTCGGTTGCTACTAAAGTCAGAAGGATAATTTTTGTAGGTGTTAAACATAAACAACGTTGGAAATTGACCTCTGAAGTTAAATTACTCACTCAAGAATCGTCTTCTCTCTTTGTGTAACGTCAACTGATCAATATAATGAGTTCTTTGATCAGTTCCCTCATAATCCGAGGCATCTAGTGTCACTTCCCAGTCTCTCATCTGCTGAGGTGGGTCGCGGGCACCATCCCCGGATCTTTATTCCCTACCATATCAACATTTCAGCTCTGGCAAGATCTTCTCTGCCTGTGGCAAATAAAACCCCGGCAGGGCTGTTGAGCGGATAAGAAGCCCATCCCAGCGACGAGGCGGGCTTACGGCAGGCTTATCGGAATGGTCCTCGGGCTCAGGGGGAGGGAAGGAGTGGGAGGGTATTTGAGGGCGGACCGTCTGAAACCGGGATTGTCGTCGACGTTGGGGCATCTTAGCGTCACACTCATCCAATTAAGATGGAGAAGGTGATAAGGTGTTGCCGACACATTATACTGCTGTTGAGGTGAGTTGCTGCCTGATGGCTGCCAGGCGAAAATAATCCCTAATCACAAAGATTATAAAGGCCAGTATTAATCGGGTAAGAGATAGTGGTGGATAAGCCCTAAATGCAAATGCAATCGAGAATGGCTACCGAGAGATGGTATCGTTGAGAGAGAGAGAGGTGCTGGCGAGGCTGGAAGGGATCTCATCCACCTTCATGGCGGAACGTTCGTCCCTGTCCAAATCTGGCTGGCTTTAAAATCTGCTGTTTAAGAATGGGATATCCCCAGTTGGTCTGCATATATATGTGCGCCAGGCTGAGGTTATGTAAATACAGAGCTTGTTGACACAGCACTTACTCCTGCTGACGGAAGCCAACACCAACCTTGAATTTTTCTTCCAGGAATTTATATATATATATATATATATATATATATATATATATATATATATATATATATATATATATATATATATATATATATATATATACATATATATATATATATATATATATATATATATATATATATATATATATATATATATATATATATATATATATATATATATATATATGTCGTACCTAGTAGCCAGAACGCACTTCTCAGCCTACTATGTAAGGCCGAATTTGCCTAATAGGCCAAGTTTTCATGAAATAATTGTTTTTCGACTACCTAACCTACCTAACCTAACCTAACTTTTTCGGCTATCTAACCTAACCTAACCTACAAAGATAGGTAAGGTTAGGTTAGGTAGGGTTGGTTAGGTTCGGTCATATATCTACGTTAATTTTAACTCCAATAAAAAAAATGACCTCATACATAATGAAATGGGTAGCTTTATCATTTCATAAGAATTTTTGTTTTAAATATATTAATTCAGTAAAACTTGGCTTATTAGGCAAATCGGGCCTTGCATAGTAGGCTGAGAAGTGCGTTCTGGCTACTAGGTACGACATACATTTATATATATATATATATATATATATATATATATATATATATATATATATATATGCAGAATAACCACATATGAAAAATAGAAAATGCTTAACGCGTTTTCGGCTAATTCGCCTTCATCAGAGCAAAGTAGAATGATTCTACTTTGCTCTGATGAAGGCGAATTAGCCGAAAACGCGTTAAGCATTTTCTATTTTTCATATGTGGTTATTCTGCATACTTGGATCAGTGTTTTGTGATCATTGTTGCATATATATATATATATATATATATATATATATATATATATATATATATATATATATATATATATATATATATAAATATATATATATATATATATATATATATATACATATATACATATATATATATATATATATACATATATATATATATATATATATATATATATATATATATATATATATATATATATATATATATATATATATATATATATATATATATTGTTGGCTGTTGCATCGATGCTTATGCATCGATTAACGATGAATAAGCAACAAGGCTCCATTAAGGAACATATAATCTCTTCCTACAACCAGACCATCACCAGAGAAGTCTTAACAAAAAACACGGAAATCATCGATAGATACAGCGATAGCAGGCGGCTTGATATCTGCGAGGCACTACCCATTAAGAAGTCGACACCAGCAATCAACAGCCAATTAATGCACAACAATATTCTACCCACTTCATGACTCCGCACCAGTATAGAAGCATGAAGAAATATGGGCCAATAGGCCCTTTGCAGTTACTTTCATTCTTCACTTTAACTTACAAAATATTATACCCATTGTTTCGTGTTCTGTCTTGTGTTGAAAGTTTGTTTTCACCTCATCCAAAACTGTTGTAACATATCACCTCACCCAAATTCATGTATAAAATCAAAGCTGTTTGAACTCTGTTTAGTGTTTGCAGGTTATAGTTGTGTGTGTGTAAACTAAAGTCTTTGAAAATATAATAAGGTCTTACGAAACGCGTTCAAGAGTCGCGTCAGACTAGAAATAAAAATGAATTTTGGAGAATTGATTTTTCAATTACCATCAACAGTGAAAAGAAATATAAGAAATATTGAGAAATTTCGTGCTCGAATTATTAATCTTACTTTTTCGGTCATTTTTAATATATATATATATATATATATATATATATATATATATATATATATATATATATATATATATATATATATATATATATATATATATATATATATATATATATATATATATATAACTGAATACTCACACCCCAGAAGTGACTCGAACCCATACTCCCAGAAGCAACGCAACTGGTATGTACAAGACGCCTTAATCCACTTGACCATCACGACCGGACAAAATGAGGTGATAGCCGAGGCTATTTGAACCACCCCACCGCCGGCACTCGGATAGTAATCTTGGGCATAGCATTTTACCAAATCACCTCATTCTTTGGGGCACACGTGAGGATGAGGTGATTTGGTAAAATGCTATGCCCAAGATTACTATCCGAGTTCCGGCGGTGGGGTGGTTCAAATAGCCTCGGCTATCACCTCATTTTGTCCGGTCGTGATGGTCAAGTGGATTAAGGCGTCTTGTACATACCAGTTGCGTTGCATCTGGGAGTATGGGTTCGAGTCACTTCTGGGGTGTGAGTTTTCAGTTGCATATTGTCCTGGGGACCATTCAGGCTTGTTCGCATATATATATATATATATATATATATATATATATATATATATATATATATATATATATATATATATATATATATATATATATATATATATATATATAATATATATATATATTTATATATATTATATATACATAGCACTTCGTGCAAGTCCTTAATTCTAATTTTCCCCTGAATACTACCCTCCAAATCGTTTAACAACCAGGTACTAATCACTGCTGGGTTAACAGAGGCTACAGTTAAGGATTGGCGCCAAGTAAATCCTCCCTGGCCAGGATACGATCCTTGTCTATAGCGCTCTCGAAACGCCAGGCGAGTGTGTTACCACTTAGCCACCTTGACGTGGTGTACCTTGAAGAGTTTTCGGGGCTTAGTGTCCCCGCGGCCCGGTCGTCAACCGGGCCTCAGAGGACTACTCCTACATATATTTCTCTCTAACACCCCCTCATCCTCAGGAAGGAGCCCGTAGCAGCTGTCTAACTCCCAGGTACCTATTTACTACTAGGTGAAGAGGGAGAGCATCAGGATGAAAGAAATTGCCCGTTTGTTTCTGCCTACGCAGGGAATCGAACCCGCGCCATTAGGACTATGACTTCCGAGCCCTGTCCACTCAGCCGCAACGAGTATGTGCGTGGGTCACAGGGTGTGCGCGCGCACCCTAAAGTCTTGCCCAACGGGCGTGTGGTCGGTGGATATGACCCATGAGCTTTTCAATATAAAACTTGTATGTTATTATAAACACAATGCCTGCAATATATATTTTTTTAATATCATACAGCCACTATTCAGACGAGGTCGTTCAAGCCCCTCACCTCTAACAAAATGTTCGCCCATAACCCATTTTTTTTTGGTTCATGTTACAAATGTACTTTACGTTTTTGTTTTTTGGATTTTTGGTTACCTATCTTCGCAACTGCTCTTGGTCTTTTGTCCTCTTCTGTTTAACGTCTCAGGCAAAACAATTTGTATGAGAAAGTGTTGAGCCCGGATGACTATGTAGCACTTGAATGAACTATGAGGACACGATATGAAGGACGGAACACAACCACATAGATTTTGCGGATGAAAGGAACGGTTCCCAACCCCTTGGGCCATCAGAGAGAGAATGAACGGGTCCCAACAACCAATTGGACCACTGCGGATCGAACTAATTGAACTATCAGGAGAAAATGCCGTTGTTGTTGTTGTTACAGATTCAGCTACTCGGAACAAGTTTCAAGTAGCACGAGCTATGGGGAGCCCGTAACTTACCTGGCACAAAAGCGGAGCAAGTAGCACGGGATATGGTGAGCCTGTAGTGGACCTAGCACAGGAGCGGTGCTGTGTGAAATGAAAAAATGCCGAGCCACTACGACTATATAGCACTGGGAAGGGTCAGGATAAGGATTCGGGATGGGACGGAGGGAAAGGAATGGTGCACAACCACTTGGACGGTCGGGGATTGAACGTCCACCAGCATGACGCGAGACCGGCGCTGTACCGACCAGTTCCAAATAATTAGCTAAACAACGTTCCTTAATCACTTAGATCACTGACGACTGAAGTAAGGTGCCACCACTGAGAATCTTGAAAGCGGTGTCCAACGGTTTGGACACTCGGGAACGAAAGAAATAGTGTCCAACGACTTGGATTATCTGGGATCAAAGGAACGGTGTCCAGCCAGTTGAACCCTCTGTGACTGAAGGAAGGCTGACCAAACAATTGCACCTGCAAGCACCGTTGCTACGATGTCCAACCTATTGGGACATCGAAGACAGATGTCATACAATAAATACAGGGTAATATATACATAGTAATATTATATACAAGTTAATATACAGGTTTCATCTAGTAATGCAAACCACAAACAAACCACTACTAGAAATTATTCCTGCAAAGAATTTCATGTTTCTCAAACTTTACCATTTCTCACACCAATTTGTTTATTTTCAATCGAGTTTAGTGTATGAAAAACTAAAATCATTGATATGAGAGTACAAGCTCCTTTTTTTTCCCTAGTTCAACTCATAGCTCTCCCTCGCTCTACTCTTGGCTTTCCCGCTCTACACGTGGCTCTTCCTCGCTCTACACATAGTTTTTCCTTGCTCTACTCTTGGCTCTTCACCCCATTTCTAATTACCTCTTCTCAAACCAAATGCACCTTATTTTTAATGTTATCGACGAAGGCGTCAAAATTCCGATTCTCAAGGGAAATTAAGAGCACCGCAAAAATGACGCTACTCATGATTAATGGACTTTGGCCTCGATAAGTTACGTGGGCTGCATAAATTAGTACGAATCTGCTTAAGCAAAAAACAAATCCTATTGAACGCATGGGAACGTAAAGGTGGTGTTTCTAGTGCATCATCAGCCACGTTCATTCCCTTTTCATTTCGTTCATTATAATAACGTATTATAATACACATTTCTATAACATTTGGATATTATCGTTCTGATTGCTGGATAAAGACCTAAACAATCGGTTGATTGATAAGGATTAAGCCACCCATGAGGTCGCACGGGCATGAATAGCCCGTGACACCTAAATAATCTCTCTATGGAAAAGTTTAAAACTGTTCTTCCTCCCATTCTTGATATTCGTCATTTTCTCTGATTGTACTCTATTGATGATTGTTTGGCTTCCTGGCCTCACGACTTGTCTTTTCCGATCTTTCATCTCCTCGTTATCAGTCGGGCTTTTTCCACCAATTTCAAACTTAAATGAAAATCTAATTCCCTCCTGATCTTCCCAGACGTTCTTGTTCGTATTTCTATGACTGGCATCTCTTTCTCTGTCTGCCGTTAGCTACGTTCTTCCATCAATGTGTACTATATTATATAGCATTTATCCTGTAATGTGTGTGCAGTTTTAAATAACTTTTATCCAGTAATGGGTATTATAATACATAGCTTATATCAAACAGTGTGTATGACAAAATTCAGGTTTACGCCAGTAATGGGTATGGTAATTTATTATTTTATCCACCTATGTGTTTGTGACATAAAAACGACAAGACGAATTTATTCCATCAATTTATTTCACATCTCAAAGGTAATGTGTATTTTCATTACCTTTTCTACTATCTACCGTTGTTGGTGTTATTTAGAATTCAGCTTCTCCTGTTACTCAGGAGTAGTACTCAGCTACCCTTGTTACCTAGCAGTAAAATAGGTGCCTGGGTGTTAGTCAGCTGTCACGGGCTGCGTCCTGGGGGTGGAGGCCTGGTCGAGGACCGGGCCGCGGGGACACTAAAAAGCCCCGAAATCATCTCAAGATAACCTCAAGAAGAAGATACTCGAAACAAACATTCTAAGTAGCACGGGCTATAGTGAGCCCGTAGTGGACTTACCATCTACCTTCTGTGGAGAAAACATCTCTAGTGTCCCTCTTCCTACGGGCGCGACATAACAGTAATCCATATTTTCTTGATATAGAAAATGTTCTACTTGACAAGTCATTCTCCTGCATTTGGATCTTGTGTTAGGGAAACATTTTTCACCCTCATGTACACGAGGCTCTTTTGTGTGGTTTGTCTCCAGATTTGTTTTCTCGTTGATTCTTGTCACACAAAATTAGTCTGACATCCTGATGTGATGTGTTGGTGTTCTGGTTCATAATGTTGTGTGCCTGCCTAACAGTGACTAAGAAAGGTTCGATCTTCGTCTTCTATGCACCGCCTGCCAGCCATGCTGGTCTATTGGGTATTATTTTACAAACGTGTCGGCTAACTTTGATGCTAAATCTAATCATAAGCTTGTGAATGGAGGTGGCTTCCACGACTTAGTTTATCAGTACATTTCACTTGAGGACTACCTGTACAGGATATAATTTTTTATTTGTTCCCTAGGCATATTAATCTCCAATCTAAATTAAGGAGAGGAGCGCATAGTGCCTCTGGTTGTATATGTGTATATATATATATATATATATATATATATATATATATATATATATATATATATATATATATATATATATATATATACATACTCTAGTAAGTGTGTTTGAGTGGCTCACACAGTTGCCTGCCAGCCCTTCTCTAACACTGACGCCAGAATCTCTCTCTCTTAAACTAAATGAGCTCTCATCTCTCGCCGCATCACCGGAGACCTCCCTCCTCCACCACCATTCTTGCCACAATCACAAAGGATCCCCATCAACAACCCGGAGGCCTCATAACAGCGGAAGTCTTGGAGGGTTTTGGGGGCATGGCAATCTCCACTATGTTGTAAAGGGATCAGGCGGTAATAGGCTGGAATATTCCTGGATAGCTTGGAGATGTTTATTACCGCCCCCTCCTTGTTCTTGCTTTATTTTGTTATTCAAACTGGAGGCCTGACCTGGGGAAGATGAACAGAGGTGAGAAATAGTGTCTGGTGAAGGTGGAAAGAGGTGGAAAGGTGATATGTTGAAGCGGTTGAAAGTGAGGTAGCAGAGAGTGATGGAGTAGTAGAGATGGGAAATGATGAAAAGATGCAGCAGGTGAATGGAGCGGCACAGAGGTGGATGGGTGACACCGGGAAGAGGTAGATATGTGTAGCAGTAGATTGGTGAGAAGGTGGAGCCACCGGAGAGGTGGTGGAACCGGCAGCGCGGCTATTCTCATGTTATTAGGACGATGTCTTTGTCTTTTCTGCCTCTCATGCTTCCGGTTAGGCCAAATGGGCTCTCTGGTGTGCCACGGTAACAGCAGGAACAAAGTTTTCCCCCCAATTACTGGTGCAGCCGTTGCTTCTATTCATGCTGGAACAGCTACAGCCCTTATTAGTATTATCTGCTACCGTTATTGCTGCAACTGCTTCGTATAGTGATGCAACTGCTACTTTTCCGACTTATATTTCTGCTTTTGCTAGTTATGTTGCTGATATTCCTACTGCTCATATCCCTGCTACTATTCGAGCTGTTTCTGATTTTACTGATTCAACTGTTGTAACTACTGTGGCTACAACTGTTGTTGTAATTACTGCGACTTCAACTGCTGTTGAAACTACTGCTATGTTTATTTAACTCATTCTGCTTCCACTACTGTCACAACAGTTGATGATTTTACTCCTACAGGCACTACACATCAAGAACTTACTTTACTCCTGCGAGGCACTACACATCAAGAAGTCAACACCAGCAATCAACAGCCAAATAATGCACAACTATATTCTACCCACTTCAAGACTCCGCTCCAATATAGAAGCATCAAGAAATATGGGCCAATAAAAATAGGCCTTCTGCAGTTACCTACTTTTAATACCTGTTTCATTGTTTCGTGTTCTGTCTTGTGTTAAAAGTTTATTTTCACCTCATCCAAAACTATTGTAACATGTTACTTTTTTTTTTTTGAGATATATACTAGAGTTGTTACATTCTTGTACAGCCACTAGTACGCGTAGCGTTTCGGGCAAGTTCTTAATCCTATGGTCCCTGGAATACGATCCCCTGCCGCGAAGAATCGTTTTTTCATCCAAGTACACATTTTACTGTTGCGTTAAACAGAGGCTACAGTTAAGGAATTGCGCCCAGTAAATCCTCCCCGGCCAGGATACGAACCCATGACATAGCGCTCGCGGAACGCCAGGCGAGTGTCTTACCACTACACCACGGAGACTCCATATATATATATATATATATATATATATATATATATATATATATATATATATATATATATATATATATATATATATATATATATATATATATATATATATATATATATATATATATATATATATATATATATATATATATATGTATATATATATATATATATATATATATATGTATATATATATATATATGTATATATATATATATATATATATATATATATATATATATATATATATATATATATATATATATATATATATATATAATGTTTATGTGTGTGTGTGTAAAGGATGAGGAAACGAGAGTTGATGATGCAGAGAGAGAGAAGGAAGGGATGTGGTGGGAGGGTTGTGATGGGAGGGATGTGGAGGGCGCGATGTGTTGGGAGGGTTATGGAGGGAAGGGCGAACAGTCATGGAGGAGCTCCATGCCTGCTACCAGGAACCATTTTAGTCCCGCGCCCCTGACGCTTAATGGAACTCCCGCGGGTGCTGTTGTACCAGTTGATGGGTGTCTCAGGCCGGCGTAATGTAGATATATTGAGCAAGCGTCTATCGGGATGGGGGAGGGGGGGCAGAGCCTGCCCTGCGTCTCTCTTATCGCCTCGGATATTTCATTCTTAATTCCTCGCCTACAGCTGTTGTGTTGTTACCGAATGGTGGATGTTGTTCCTGCTGGAGGGTGTGTGAGAGAGAGAGAGAGAGAGAGAGAGAGAGAGAGAGAGAGAGAGAGAGAGGAGAGAGAGAGAGAGAGAGAGAGAGAGAGAGAGAGAGAGAGAGAGAGAGAGAGAGAGAGAGAGAGAGAGGAGAGAGAGAGAGAGAGAGAGAGAGAGAGAGAGAGAGAGAGAGAGAGAGAGAGAGAGAGAGAGAGAGAGAGAGAGAGAGAGAGAGAGAGAGAGAGAGAGAGAGAGAGAGAGAGAGAGAGAGAGAGAGAGAGAGAGAGAGAGAGAGAGAGAGAGAAAGGGAGGGAGAGAGAGATTCATATACTGAGAGTGTGCGCGAAAGGATAACATAGTAGACAATTCGACGCGGAAAGCCAGCTATAGCCAATTTTTAAACTTTTACAATATACAGTCATTAACAAGGAAATTAATACACGATAAAAATTACAAATAGTGGGCAAGAGGTAGACGGAAAGAAAGCAGAAAATGAGAAAAAGAAATAAAAAAAATATATATAGTAAAGAGAAAATACGCGAGTGAGCGCAGGGAAGCTAGCTTTGCTGCTTGAGTTCCTTCTTTGCGTGCATTATTTCTGAACGTTCCAGGGGAAACTCAAAAGAACACAAGTCGGTTGCCATCACAGGCAAGTTAATGATTCATGCCAGACCTCTTCCGCGAGAGAGAGGCAGACGGTGCGCAAGCATTGAGGAATATATAGCACAACGCTTCCCAGGAAAGGAAACGAACATATGAACAATATTTAACGTTACTTTAATTGATACATAATGAATTTCATTATATTTTTATCCACGGGGAGGTTTCTACACAGAAAAGTCTAACTGTATCTAGTGATCAGTTGGCTAATATATTGATTGCCGACCTAATTTTTCTTATCACATCTGCTCTCATTCATTCTCTCTCTCTCTCTCTCTCTCTCTCTCTCTCTCTCTCTCTCTCTCTCTCTCTCTCTCTCTCTCTCTCTCTCTCTCTCTCTCTCTCTCTCTCTCTCTCTCTCTCTCTCTCTCTCTCTCTCTATCGACGGGACGAAACGTCGTCGCTTCAGTTATTTTCAAATTTGTTGTTTGGAGTTTAATGAAGTCCTTCAAGAATCAGATAGAGAAAAAGATCTGGGAGTTGGTTTCAAGTCTGTCCTGTCCCCCTGAAGCCGACATCAAAAGGATATCATCAGAGGCACATGCTAGGCTGGTAAACAACAGAACTGCCTTCGGAAACTTGTGGAAGGAATAATTCAGAACCTTGTATAACTCATATGTCAGAATAATCCTGGTGTATGCAGCACCAGCGTTAGAGTTGATATCTAGCTAAACACGAAACGAAGTTAGAGAATTTTAAAGGCACTCCTCCAGACTGGTCCCTGAGCTGAGAGGTATGAGCTACGAGGAAAGGCTACCGAAATTAAACCTTATGTCACTCGAAGACAAAGAAATTAGGGAAGACATGATCATCACCTCCAAAATTCTCAGAGGATTGACAGGTTGGATAAAGACAAGCTATTTAGCACGCGAAGTACACGAAAAATTGAACACAGGTGACCACTTTGTGCGCAAATGAGCCACAGAGACATTAGCAAAAAAATTGCGTCACAGTATATAACAAATGGAAGGCATTATCAGTGATGTGGAGGAGGCAGATTCCTTACACAGTTTCAAATACAGACGTGATAGAGCCCAACAGGCTCACGAACCAGTACACCAGTGGATTGACAGTTGAAAGGCAGGACAAAAGAGCCGAAACTCAACCCCAAGCACAATTAGGTGTGTGTGTTTGTGTGTGTGTGTGTTTTAATGTGTGTTAATATTTGCATATCTGGTTGTGTTTGTGAGTATCGAAAAATAGTCCTAGAGCCCCGCCTCTCAGGTATAGATTCTTGTTCATCCTTCTGAACTTTCCTGAACTCCGTCTTACTTGTTTTTTAGTTTGTGGATGGTGATTGCTCCTCTAGTTACGACTCATGCAGCACTTTCATCTCTCATTGCATACGAGAATTTTCCTATGGTTGCCTTCACAATCTATATTCCCAGCGTCTACCTGTGTCCCTTCATACTATGTGTGTGTGTGTATTCACCTAGTTGTGTTTGTGGGGATTGAGCTTTGCTCTTTCGGCCGGCCTCTCAACTGTCAATCAACTGTTTACTAACTACTTTTTTTTCCCACACTACACACACACACACACCAGGAAGCATCCCGTGACAGCTGACTAACTCCCAGGTACCTATTTACTGCTAGGTGACAGGGGCATTCAGGATAAAAGAAACTTTGCCCATTTGTTTCTGCCTCGTGCGGGAATTGAACCCGCGTTACAGAATTACGAGTCCTGCGCGCTATCCACCAGGCTACGAGGCCCCACAAGTGTGTGTGGGATGTGTGGGTTACTGTGTGTGCGTGTGTATGTGTGTACAGTCTAACTAACCTAACTCCAACCTTTGTCTCCTCATACTTTATGTATATAGCGTTTACCTCCTTCCTCTCATCCTGTGTTTCTAACGCCCCTGTGTATCCTCATACTGCGTGTATGTATATTGTCTACTTGTGTCCCCTCATACTATCAGTCTCCCCATATACTGCTGTCCATCCCCTGGAAAAGTCTGATAATATCCAATATGAGTATTCCCGTTAACCTATAGGAGTCTGAATTGCGAATCTTACATTGAATAAATTACTTCTTTAAGGCTCAGTTACTCCTCTACTTTCTATCCAATCCCCTCTTGTACATTTGTGTTTTGTCTGAAGCTTTGCCTGCTAATCGACCTTTAGGGTGACTCTTAAGATTGGTTTCCTGTTATCAAGGTCCTGTTAGGCCAACGACCGAACTTCTCGAGGATGGAGACCACAATAATTGCTTAACTTTTTCGTTATTTGATTTGCTAGGAGAGTAGTGGCATTAGGTGTAAGGAGACATCCGATATGGATCCTCCCGCGAGAGAACTGAGCCCTGGCTCATTGGGTTGTGAGCTACGGTAAGCTTTAATTCCTTCAAGTGTTCAGTATTACTCAATTGCCGTTGTTCCATAGCAGGCCATAGTGCATGTATCGACACAATTTCCTGTTCCCTTAGTCCTTTGTGACATTTTTAAGGCGGAAATCTCTTTCCAGAGCAGCAAAAATCGAGTTGGGTATTGACAGTATTGTGACGATAATCTCCTTCAAGAGATTGAGCCTGCTCTTCCCTCCAAAAATACGTCGCTACAAATATATAAAACTACTATGGAAGAAATATCCAACAACGACAACATCTCCAAGGTTTGCCAGAGAGCAAAACGTATGCAGCCAGGAACACCTGCTCCACCTCAAACCGCCAAACTACCTGTCTTGTCGCCTGCTCGTCGCTGATTGGCTGCGGGGTCCAGCTGCAACTGCACTCCACCCACCATACTACTTGATGTCTGGGGCCGCCACGACCTCAGTCTTCAGAATATTCCGTGCTTTCGACAAGTTAACACGTCTCGTTGGTAGACTAAGCCCCAGGCTTACGTGTACTAAGAGAAGTGATAGCTTGAAGCCAATATTCCGGCACCTATTTACTTTGTTTGCCATAAACTTGTTATTTGCTCACTTGTCTTAACGTAACTTTTCATTTTGCCATTTGATTATTCTTATTACTTTGATTGATTTTATTATACGAATTTGTATGTCCATTTTATTCATGTTTTGCTTTCTTTAACGTAATTAAAATTTCATTTGTTAAAATTTACTTGTGTTTTGTGTGTCTTCTCCTTACCTTACCACAGACGAAGTTCCAGAATTTTCTATTTTTTTTTTTTTTTGTTTCTATGTGACGAGGCCATACCCCTAGCTTTTGAACAGCCGAACACCAACGCGTTACCGTCACAGTATACGTTACTCTGATATTGTCTTCTTCATGCATGAGATCTGCTGCTTCGTCTGCCTTTCTATCTATTTACCTATTTATCTATGTTACGGACTCGTCACCCTTGTCAGAGGGTAGAGTGGCAGTTCCAGCGCCATCTAGGAGTCTGCACCCGAACTCCCCCGGGTTTAGTACATAATGTGGACAATGTCATCTGGTGGTGGTTATCAAATGGCCAAAGATTCCTGCCTTGGTCAGCCAGAGGGGCCGTTGTGAGTGACCTCTGGTGAGGTGATGCATCACGACCAGCGCCACCTAGTGTGTGCTATAGAGCACAATGTCAACTCCCCAGTGGGTTAGTGGTATTTCCTAGTTCACCAGTACCGGCTAGGTCATTGATGACGCTTTTGTGTCCACAGAGGTGACGTCTGGGGCAGCGGTACGGGAGATCGCAGTTCATCTTGGGCAGCCCAAAGTCTCCCTACATTGTCCTGGAAACGATCAATTAAGCCGCCGCTGACGAAGCAGTGTGATAGTTGCTAGTGCTTTAGTGTTGAAAAGATCGGCGTTCCTTTGGGACTGGCTTAGGGGAGAGACTGACTCCAGGGAGGTGCCTGTTGAGTAGTGCTGCTAGCTGGTCGCTAGAGACTGCTGCCAGGGGATCGCTACCCCTGTATTGTGACCCCGCCCAGCGTGTGGCTGCAGTACTCTGCCAGCGAGTAGCTGGAGAGCGGTCGTGGGGGTACAGGCACCTCATGACACTGTCAGTGGGCTGGCCCACGTACACGTGAACTCGCCGGTGTTCTTCCCAGTAAGGTTGGATACGCTACTGGACAGTGAAGAAATACTGGGGATTGATGAACTCTGCACGTGAACACATTTGATATGCTGAGCGAAAGGATTGTACATAGGTGTAGTAATAGCCTATCTGTTCTTTATATATTATTTATAGTGACGGTATATATATATATATATATATATATATATATATATATATATATATATATATATATATATATACTTAACAATGGTGGAAAGATACATTGTTAACTGTATACATTGACGAAAGGAACAGTGTTTTGTTCATCCCCTCCTTTTTTTCTGCACTACATAGCAACTTTCTTGAAAGCGTGCTACCGACTTGGGGTCGGATACTATAAGTTTCGTTCTACCATCAAAGAACCCGGTTGCGACCCATGGTGGCCGTAACAATCTATCAGTTTATCTATTATTTCTCTGTCTGTCTGTCTCTAATTTCCCAGGTTCCTTGCCTTCCCCGCGTCCTACACGCTGTGAAGCGTCGGTTCGTGGAGACCACAGCGGCAGACCTCGGTGGCCAGATAAAGGGAACCTGTTAGCAAGTCATTTCCATAAGAATCGCAGCTCCCCGCCACCGACGCCTGCCACGCCATTATGCTTTTACCCCGGAGTCGGATGCTATTCCAGCTGTATTCTCCGGTGTGGTTCCTGGCGCCTGGGAAATGGTGCATTTTGTCGGCATGGGAGAAGGAGAATATGATGTCAGTGCTTATGGAAATCTCATCAGGTTTTTTAGTTGAACCTCATCGTTGATGTGTGGCCTTCTTGAGAGGTTATCTTGAGATGATTTCGGGGCTTTAGTGTCCCCGCGGCTCGGTCCTCGACCAGGCCTCCACCCCCAGGAAGCAGCCCGTGACAGCTGACTAACTCCCAGGTACCTATTTACTGCTAGGTAACAGGGGCATTCAGGGTGAAAGAAACTTGGCCCATTTGTTTCTGCCTCGTGCGGGAATCGAACCCGCGCCACAGAATTACGAGTCCTGCGCGCTATCCACCAGGCTACGAGGCCCTGGTCATTATCCATGTGCAGACTGAGGCATTTTTCTTTTTTTTTCTTACAAAGGTGGGGTGAAGTTTTTTGCGCTCCGTATGATTAAATATAATATTAAATGTATGGTGTGCTCGGCTGGCGCGGGCGGACGCGTGGAGGATGCTGTGTTGTTTACTGAGCCATTGCCTAATGACATCCTGGCCTCACCGTGCCTAGCCTTCACAAGGTGCTGTGACAATGTTTTTGGGAAGATGCAAGACTGGCGGGAAGTGCCTAGAGTCGACCACCTCAATTAAAACTAATCAAACAGGTGGGTGTACTGTGTGCAACCTAACTGGAGTGACGACCACGCCAGCGCCCTCATTTCTTTAGTAAAGAGGATGGAAAGGCATAGATGAAGGGAAGTTTATAAGTGGGAGGAACTATCAGGGGTAAAGCGCCACGTCATTACGACTATATAGCACCGGGAAGGAGTCACGATAAGGATTTGGGATGGGACCGAAGGGGGAAAGGAATGGTGCCCAACCCCTTGTGTGTGCTTGCGGGGGGTTGAGCGCTACTCTTTCGGCCCGCCTCTCAATTGTTAATCAACTTTTTTTTATCACACACACACACACACAACCTCTTGAGAAGGTCGCCTCTGCTGCCTGTTGAAATAGATCCCATTTGCTCATCATGAGGGACTTCAATCATGGAAGGATAGACTGGGAGAACAAGGAACCGCATGGAGGAGAGAATACATGGAGAGCCAAGCTAATGGAGGTGCGACAAAAAACTTTCTAAGACAACAGTAGGTTTCCTAGTGGGTTCCACTACCACGCTTCCACTACACATAAGGGGCATAACTGGCCGACCCCTCACAGTGTTCAAGAGAAAACTGGATAAGCACCTCCAAAGGATACCTGATCAACCAGGCTGTGACTCATACGTCAGGCTGCGAGCAGCCGCGTCTAACAGCCTGGTTGATCAGTCCAGCAACCAGGAGGCCTGGTCGACGACCGGGCCGCGGGGACACTAAGCCCCGGAAGCACCTCAAGGTAACCTCAAGGCAAGGTAGGTAAGGGAAAACGATGAACCAGCGAGACTCGACCTAGTCTTCACTCTGAACGACTCCGACATAAGGGAAATCGACTTTGAGGGCCCCAGTAGGAATGAACGACCACAATGTGCTGACGTGTGAGTATCTGGTTGAGGAAGGATTATTGAACTCGAAGAGGGGTACTGAAAATAAATGGCTGGCATTCCGAAAGGCAAACTATGAGGAAATAAGAAAATTCCTAACAAATATAACATGGGAAACGGAGCTCAACGGAAAGACGGCCCAAGACATGATGGACTACATCACGCAAAAGTTCAAGGAGGCAGCAAACAAGTTTGTCCCAGTCATAAAAGAAAACAATGAAATGAAGATGAGAAACCCATGGTTTAATCAGAGATGTAGGCTAGCTAAGCAGCAAAGTAAAAGGCATAAGAAACTATAGGAATAACAGGACTCTAGAGAGCAGAGAAAGATACCAGAGTGCCAGGAATGTATATCAGGATGAGAAGAGAGGCAGAAAGACAATACGAAAATGACATCGCAAGCAAGGCTAAGACTCAACCTAAATTGCTGCACAGGCACATCAGGAGACAAACAAACAGTAAAGGAACAGGTTATGAAATTATGGATAGGGGCAGAAGGATTCACTACAAATGACAAAGTGTGTGAGGAACTGAATAAGAAATTCCAGGATGTCGTCACCTTAGAGCAAGGAGATATTCCAGAGATAAGAGAGGGAATAGTTAACCAGGAACCGCTGGAAAAGTTTGAGATTACCAGTGGGGAAGTAAGGAAGTTTTCACTAGAGTTGGATGTGACAAAGGCTAT
The DNA here is from genome assembly GCF_040958095.1 of Procambarus clarkii. NCBI lineage: Eukaryota > Metazoa > Arthropoda > Malacostraca > Decapoda > Cambaridae > Procambarus > Procambarus clarkii. The sequence goes on along the minus strand of NC_091243.1, from coordinate 3,400,800 downwards.
AGGACCAGATGAAATCTTCCCTTGGATACTAAAGGAAGGAGCAGAAGCACTGTGAAAGCCACTCTCCATATTGTATAACAAATCACTGGCAACAGGGGAACTGCCAGAAATTTGGAAAGCAGCCAATGTAGTCTCGATATATTAGAACGGATAGAGAGGAGGCACTGAACTAAAGGCCAGTGTCCCTAACCTTCATACCATGCAAGCTGATGGAGAAGATTGTGCTAAGAAAGCTAGTAGAACATCTGGAGCGAAGGAACTTTTGTAACACTGCATCAACATGGGTTCAGGGATGGCAAGAGCTGCCTCACAGAATTTATTGAATTTTACGACCAGGCAACAAAAATAAGGCAAGAAAGAGAAGGGTGGGCAGACTGCATATTTTTAGATTGCCAGAAAGCCTTTGATACAGTACCACGGATGAGGCTAGTGAAAAAGCTGGAGATGCAGACTGGAGTGAAAGGGAAGGTACTCCACTGGTTAAGGGAGTACCTAAGCAACAGAAGACAACGAGTCACTGTGGGGGGTGAGGTCTCAGATTGGCGAGAGGTCAAAAGTGGAGTCCAGTAGGGGTCAGTCCTTGGACCTATACTGTTTCTGATATATGTAAATGATCCCCCAGAGGGTATAGACTCGTTTCTCTCAATGTTTGCTGATAATGCAAAAATTATGAGAGGGATTGAAACAGAGGATGATAGTAGGAGGCTACAAGATGACCTAGACAAACTGAATGATTGGTCCAACAAATGACTTCTAAATCTCAACCCGAGTAAATGCAAAGTAATAAAACTAGGCAGTGGAAACAGGAGGCCAGACACAGGATGCAGAATAGGAGATGAAGTACTTAATGAAACGGACAGTGAGAAAGATCTAGGAGTGGATATCACACCAAACCTGTCTCCTGAAGCCCACATAAAGAGAATAACGTCTGCGGCATATGCGAGGTTGGCTAACATCAGAACGGCGTTCAGGAACCTGTGTAAGGAATCATTCAGAATCTTGTACACCACATATGTAAGACCAATCCTGGAGTATACGGCCCCAGCATGGAGCCCGTACCTTGTCAAGCACAAGACGAAGCTGGAAAAAGTCCAAAGGTATGCTATTAGACTAGTCCCAGAACTAAGAGGCATGAGTTATGAGGAAAGGCTGCGGGAAATGCATCTTACGACACTGGAAGACAGAAGAGTAAGGAGGGACATGATCACAACCTACAAAATCCTCAGGGGAATCGACCGGGTAAACAAGGATGAACTATTCAACACTGGTGGGACGCGAACAAGGGGACACAGGTGGAAGCTAAGTACCCAAATGAGCCACAGAGACGTTAGAAAGAACTTTTTCAGTGTCAGAGTAGTTAGTAAATGGAATGCATTAGGAAGTGATGTGGTGGAGGCTGACTCCATACACAGTTTCAAATGTAGATATGATAGAGCCCAATAGGCTCAGGAATCTGTACACCAGTTGATTGACGGTTGAGAGGCGGGACCAAAGAGCCAGAGCTCAACCCCCGCAAGCACAATTAGGTGAGCACAGTCACAGGAGTACACAGTCACAGGAGTACACAGTCACAGGAGTACACAGTCACTGGAGTACACAGTCACAGGAGTCCACAGTCACAGGAGTCCACAGTCACAGGAGTCCACAGTCACAAGAGTACACATTCACAGGAGTACACAGTCACAGGAGTCCACAGTCACAGGAGTACACAGTCACAGGAGCCCACAGTCACAGGAGCCCACAGTCACAGCAGCCCACAGTCACAGGAGTACAGTCACAGGAGCCCACAGTCACAGGAGTACACAGTCACAGGAGTACACAGTAATAGGAGCCCACAGTCACAGGAGCCAACAGTCACAGGAGCCCACAGTCCCAGGAGCACCGCTCCAGGGCCAAATCTGGCCTGGTCTTAACGAGAGAGGCAGAGGCGGTGCCATCGTGTATAGAAATGTTCCCTTACGGACAATGTCGCCGCCCGAGGCTCTCCTTCTTTGAGATTGGGATTTGTAGTGGAAATATTTTTCTCACAAAACCATTTGGCGAGACGTTTTGACAAGGATATTTGGCGGTGGATCGAGGCAAAATATTTTGATACTGGTTTCTGTGACAATCTCCGTCTGGCTTTGTTGTTTCGTTAAAGCAAACAATACAAGTCGTGGGAGTTTTCATTTAATTCAGAACAAGTTGCTTGATTAAGTTTTCAAAGCTCAATTTACTCGTTCGTGGGAATTTAATATAACTTCTTACCGCTATGCTGTGTTTAGCCTTAAAGTATTGGGTTCGTAGATTTTCTCATACGGTAATAAGTATCCTGGGTAACTGTGTCACCGTGTGAGGCAGTAATTAGGAAACTCGTCGTATAAGATAGATAATCTGGGTTCGAATCCTCTGCAGGATTGGGCGATAAAAATTCATGTCAATACCTCAAGATTTTCATTGCACTTAATGCATCTACCGTTCTCCATCACACCTGTTGCATCACCTGTTGTCTACCCCACCACCTGCCCCCCCTGCTGTCTACCCCACCACTTGCACCCCCTGCTGTCTACCCCACCACTTGCACCCCCTGCTGTCTACCCCACCACTTGCACCCCCTGCTGTCTACCCCCACCACCTGCACCAATCGGCGATGACCTGGTCTTAGTGGTCTTCATTGTCCACACGATTATAGGAATTCTTTTTAAGTCTTCCAAGTCTTTCTGGGGTTATTCCTGAACAATTCAAATGTTACATTATGCTTTGCATCTGATTATATATACCAATTGCTCGTATAGCGTCTATCACTACAGATTAGGCTTATCATCAATCATTAAATACTACACAAGAATGAATATATACAACAAACATACCTTTGGCCAATTGTAAAGTTATGAGTAAAGTAAAAATACCTTTGGCTCTGAGACTTTATTTGTAATTCTTACGACCTTAATCGTCACCAACAACTCGCAAAGTTCTCTTGTTAAACTTTGAAAGTTGTTTAATACCATGCCTGATGCCTATCATCTTGCATCATTAGTCACTAATCCCCCCTGCTGGGCTTTCACATTTAATCATAACACCAGTACTTAAAAAGTAATTAATACCCACTAACTGTTAGGACTGATATTATCGGAGAACTGAGGACTGTAGTTATTCAGAAAATGTTCTCCAATTCTAAGTATTATTTTGTACCTGTAATCCAACACCTGTCACCCCAGTCACATGAAACACCCGCTGTTCGTCTACTATCAAACCCCCTCCCCCCCTGACATTGGTTCTCATGTGCTCATGTTAAGTCTGTCTCTAATGGTAAGGCTAGATATGCCCATAATGGTAAGTCTGTAGGTCTCATATGTTCTTCAAATAAATATAGATGTATAATGATGATATATACCGTTTCCAACACTGATTCTAGTGCACCTTGTTGTCTTCAATTGTTCTTGACAATTCCTCAATCCTCCAGATCTCATCTCCGGGACAGATATACTAGAGGTGTGTACCCGGCTTCTCTGTGTGAGAATACACTCAAAGCTTACTCTATTTCTGGAGTGTATCCTGGACTAAATTGTACTTGCTTGTTAGTCAGCCGGCAAATGAGGTTGCCTTAATAACCCTCCAAAGGTTGATAGACCTTAAGCTCAACACCGAAACAATCGCATCTCGAGCCTCTGGCGCGGGATTAAGACCAGAAAACATGTGAAACGGTTTCCATTGTTGAGTAAAAATCGAACACCTATCCCTCCCCCCCCCCCCCCCGCCCCTTGCTGGGAAAATAATTGTTATTGACTTTCTTATAAAATTAAACATTAATTCATCCCTGAATGCGGGTCTTTTATCTTTTCTGGAGTAAACTTTAGTACCATTCTCAAGTGAAGCTGCACAATAGTAACATCAGTCTAGCACTCACCAACCCACTAAATACCCACTAAAGTGAGGGAATACTTAATAAATATACTGCTCTCACCTTAACAAGGAATAATATATATATATATGTATATATATATATATATATATATATATATATATATATATATATATATATATATATATATATATATTATATATATATAATATATATATATATATATATATATATATATATATATATATATATATATATATATATATATATATAGATATAACTTTAGAACACTTTCCCACTATGGGCAACTCATCCAGTATTTTTTATATGACTCCATGAAAATTTTATGCGCGGGGGTAAAGGGGGGGGGGGTGATACTGATACTTTATTAAATATTCCACTATAGCCGACCCCGACTGTCCTATGACACTTCCATGCCCCACACGTTTCATGTGTAAAAGTTGAGTGATGCTAGCCCCAAACATCAGGCCTACAACCTTGGACCGAATGACACGTTAACAAACATTCTCTCATTTAGAAAGCATCCAGCAACAACCCCCGTTATCGAGTACAACATACAACATCCTCCAATGAACGTAGAAAATACATCCTCCAAAATTGCGTTGAGTATAGAGCAACCTGCAATATGGCGCATACTTCTGACAGGACATTCAATTTTCAATATCGAAGACTGAGATATAGGACTGACTATCGTATCTTCCATCGCGGAACATATGGGACTCGCTGTAATAAAGTTGATAGACTTAACTCTGAAAATGGCGTTCCTACTCGACTATGCATTATTCCGTAATATACTGACGTTGCGTAAGTTAATGTTGCTAAATAAGTTGCAGCTGGCTACACAGGCACGTTTACAATATAAAGAAGCGACGCCCATTAAGGCGATACCGCAATAAACAGTATATATATATATATATAATTATCTGTTTGATACTGTCTTCTTTTATTAAAGTTATAAACGGTAAAAATATCAGTATATTTACTACATTTGGAGTCATTTTTGGGTTGACTGGTTTTTAAAGAATTCCAACGATATGGACTAGTCGGTAGAGCGACAGTTTTACTTCTTACAGTATTGTTGTTCGAATCCCAAGAGGTGCCGGTAATTTGGGTGCCGTTACTCAGTCATCATTCCCTGCCCCTTATATGTCCCCCTATATCTCCAGCAGGTGGTCACACTGGTGGTGTTCCACCTCATAATTACCTTTTCTGTTATATTAAAGACACGGGTCGTCTTCCTCAGCCACTCTCTCTCAGGATATAGAGTAATGAGTGGGTCTGGGTCATCCTCAGTGGAATGTTTGGGTCATCTTCAGTGGGATTTTTAGGTCATCCTCATTGGAATGTTTGGGTCATCCTCAGTGGGTTGTTTGGGTCATGCTCAGTAGGATGTTTGGGTCATCCTCAGTGGGTTGTTTGGGTCATCCTCGGTGGGATGTTTAGGTCATCCTCAGTGGGTTGTTTGGGTCATCCTCAGTGGGATGTTTAGGTCATCCTCAGTGGGTTGTTTAGGTCATCCTCAGCGGGTTGTTTAGGTGATCCTCAGTGGGTTGTTTAGGTCATCCTCAGTAGGCCATCCTTTGTTTGGAGGACGGGCTGAAGTTTTTACATGATTTTCATTAAAAGCGGCAAATTACTCATATATAAATTAATATTATAATATATTAGCATATTGTGCATATATAGGCATATGTTAGGTTAGGTTTGGTTAAGTTAGGTGTTTAGGTTCTGTTGGCGATTATATGTATTTGTAGTACGTGGGTGAAGCATTTATACCGTTGCGGATCGAATAAAATTCGTCACTGAAGCACTTGTTCCGGAAATGTTCGAAAATCAGCAGCTGTGAGTCGTGTGTAAACCGTTTTTCAGTCATATATAGGGGGTTGGGCGGGAGCATGGAATCACTTTTGGATTTTTGTTAGGAGGACGGGCTGAGCATTTACAGTGTTGTGGTTCGAACAAAATTCGTTAGTGAAGCACTTGTTTTGGAAGAGTTTGAACGAAATCATTTGTGAGTCGTGTGTAAACCGTTTTTCAATCATTTCATTAAATTTTGTTTTTCATTAAATTTCACCTTCTACATCATGTCTATTCAAAAAACACTTAACCCCCTCTCAACTCAAAGAGTTGAATTTCTACTATCTTAAAGACAAAATAACATATCTGCAGATATCATAGACGCCAATATTGACAGATTTAACAATATAATAAATTTTCACTGCAATATGTCAAAGTTACAAGGCAATTTGCCTGATTTACTCAATGCTTCCAATGTCACGCATATATAGGAATAAAGATTGAGAGATAATAACCAATTATCGCTTGCGATCTGTCCTTTCAATAGTTACCAAAATATTTGAGAAATTTCTCTATAATTGGCATGTTTATTACCTAATTACCGAAGTTACTTAGCTTAAATTTCTTTCGATAAAGAACACACAGACATCAGAAAGGAACATTTGCATAGATGCTTTAATTTGCTTAATCTTCAACGAAATCACAATATCAGACTTTCCGGAAGTTAATCGACCATATTGACTGTGTCAGGTATGAAATACTACAATACATACTAAATAAATTTTATAAGAAAAAGAGGGATCTTCTTTTCAAGACACTTACGGGACAGAAAGTACTTTTAATCTTTCAGTAACGCGATCTGAATCACAAAATATTTACCACTGGAGTGCTTCTGGGGTCAATATCTTGAACCTATTTTGTGCTGTACATTAATTACATTTATTGAGGTTTAATTATGGATCAAACCAATTATTTTTTGTGAAGACGAAATATATAGCACAGGAAAAGACTGAATTGGTTAAGCAAACGTTATATTCATAATTAAAGAATCTTCACAAATGGGTTGTAACCAACAGACTGTCCTCTGATATTGAATATTTTCTGTAAAATAATGCACAGACTCGGTAACAATTGCCGGGGAGCAGCTTAACAATTAACGAAACAGCTGCCATGAAAGGGTCCCTACACCCGTTTCATACTAAAGTTCTTGATAAAAAATTGTAGGGAACTCTTTCGTGTTGACCTCTGAAGTATTATGATATAGTCTTGTCCATCCTCCCTCTACGTTTTGAACTATAAATGTCTGTGGTCTACCATTTATTCATCTGAAATTCAGATTTTTTTATTTTAAATCTATAATATTATTACTGAAGATCAGACGGTATCTTCATTATTCTTCAGCAGATCAGATGGGATCTTCATGGAGAGCACACGAACCACTTTGATCATCACACAACCCGTCGACCTAATAGAACGTCGCATTTTGACGTATACCCAACCAAAGACCGAAAATCGTCGTAATAGAAAATGGTAACGGCTCGCGAAATTCACTTACTGCTCAGTTTTATGTTTTAGGTTCTCTGGTATGTTGGGAAAAGGGCACTTAAGTACGACAGTTTCTTGACGTTGGGAAACTTTAGGAGGACGGGTAACATTACGAACTGTTTAGCTCCCTTGACGGTACCACTTTGTAAGTTTGCCTTTTTCGTTTAGGTGTATAACCAGTCTAATATTTTCCACAAGCACATACAACACGAGGACCAAATATTACCTCCATCAAAGTTTCAGATCGAGCCTCACACTCTGCTTCTCTTTTCCACATAATCTAGTATGTACTTCCTCTTCAGTTACTGAAAGAAATGGGAAGGACCCTTAGCTTTCTTAAGACACCAACACTCGTTTTTCACACATTCTTATACAGTAGCATGTTTGACAAATTAATTAAAACAGCATAATAATCAAGTGCTGAATATATATTTTTAAATTTATACGTACATGTCACACCACGTAATACATTTCTCTCGTCAACATTCTGAAATTGGGACGAATATTTTTTGGAGGAAACTGATCATTGCGATGCCACCTCGAGATAAAATTCTGATGTGTGAAAAAATATGATAATATCGGTATATGTGACCGGTACGTCGATAACCGGTATCTGTGACTGATAAATTGATATCCAGTATCTCTGCCTGATACATCGATATCCAGAATCAGTGATTGATACGTTAATATTACCAAAGTTTCTGCAAGTGGGCTCACAGAACTTGGTTGACCTCCATATCAACAACAGGTCTGTGAACCCTGAGTGGAGAGTCATGAAATATTTCCAGGTCAAATCTGAGGCCGCAACATATAGACAAGAATCGTAACTTGACTGATGATTAAAATGACCTTGAAGCAAAGGCAAATCTGCTTCTAAAAATAGTCCCTTCAGGGTTAGGGAGAAGACGGATAATTTGTTGAGGAACTCATTATCGGGAAAGTGATGCAGTGGGTTAAAGGCGTACCAGTTATGCCAGTTGCTGTAAGGCTTCTGTGCTGGCTAGGGTTCGAATCTCCTGGTGGGAAAGTGTTCTAAGGTTGTATAATCTCTCTTGCGTGTTTATTATTATTATTATATATATATATATATATATATATATATATATATATATATATATATATATATATATATATATATATATATATATATATATATATATATATATAATTTATTTATTTATTTTCTCCAGTTCGTATGCTCTCCGACGAGTTATGCAAATAATGTTTGTGAGTCTGTGCACTCGGCTCTATCTCTCGTACAGTCTATATTAATATCTTTGAAATTTGTCTAGAGAGTATGATGCAAGTTGGGAAGTGCGGCAAAAGAGGTGTAAAAAAAGCCATAAAAAAAGCGCTAAAAAAAGGAGAGTTTCAAAAGATCCAAGATTTATGCAGAGGCGTTGTAGTAGTCCAGAAGATGGCCTTGTGTTGCCTTCATGAATATTCTCGGTGACAGTCGCGCGTCCCTGAGCGTTCGTTAGAGCCCGCCCAAAGGCACAAGCTTCAGCGAGATGCTCAACACGACTTTGGAGAAAACTGAGTATATTGCGCCAGATATTAGGCACTAAAATAAATTAAACGCATCTGTATACTTACAACCTGTCTGTTGGACAGGCAGGAGCCACTGCCACACACACACAGAACAAGACAAATTAAACGAGTACAGGAAACAGTTCACCGGTACAACTTTATTCCCTATGTTATCCGAGGCCCTTGGTCCATGGGGAGAGAGTGCAAGGAACAGTCTCAAGGACCCGAGTTCCGATTTCATCGAAACAAGAGGCCCTGGAGCAGCGAGCTTCCTTTACCAGCGCCTAATTATGGTAATCCAGAGGGGAATATGGGGAATATGCTTGTTGGGCACCATTCCTTTCCCCACCGTCCCATCCCAAATCCTGATCCCTTATCCTATATAGTCGTAATGGCTTGGCGCTTTCTCCTGATACTTCATACTAACCTAAGCTAACCTAACCTAACCTTCACTGCACTCTCGGCTCCTGGTCATCTTTGGAAGAGCTCAAGAAATCTACAGCCTATTGAAAATGTATATTTTTATTAATTTTTATGCTCCTATTGTGTAACCAATCAGTTTTGTAAATGTATAATATCCTATAATACAGTATTATAAAAAAAGGTGTGGTAGGAGAAGAAAATACCCATACGTATTTAGAGTCAAACGACAAGATTTTCTCTGAATGCTGAATGCCTAATATTTCTTTCTCCGAGGCTAAGGGTCAGCACAATTACACCCGCGGTAGTATTTTAAACACCAACTTGGCTATATTGTTGTTTATTCTTCTCTTTCACGATGCATACTTTAATGTTCTAATCTTTAATTAACGTGAGTTGACTTGCCCTTTTCCCAAAGCTATGTCCTTTTCTCTTATCTTTCCCTTTTTTCCCCCCTTTTCTTATTCTTATCTTTCCTTCTTATTCTTACCTTCCTCTTATTCTTACATTTTCTCTTACCTGCTCATAACTTCTCATCTCACTTTCCTTCCTTATTTATTTGCTTGTCCAACATTTAATATATCAACATTTTCAAGTCTTTTGTTGTGTTCACGTCCTACAAGGAACTCCGCCCACTTTAAAAAGATGATTTAATATCCTCAATTTCCATAATGTTGCTCATCATAAAGTTGGAGCAAGGTTGTGAATCAAGTTATATTTAGCTATGCTGTTGATGACATAGCAGAATCTGTATGTAGGCAGGTCATCATAAGAAAGGAAAACCCGAATATGGTAAGGAAACCGAATTGCAATTGCTGAAATAAAATGCTAACAATTATGTGAAAATATAACACAAGTTTTCATAACATTCCATGAAATACAATTTGGTTCAATAACAGTGTTCTATCTTCAATGAGCTTTCAGATGGATCTCAATTAACTTGTATTTAACATAAGTAATAAGTAGCTGTCCTAATATTAAATGTTACATGTGCTCAACGGTTCCGAGGATGAAAGAAAATTACTTATCCTATATATTACAGCATTATTTGGGCGCAGTGCCTAAACTATCCTCTCATTCAACACTGGTAATACCATACCACTAAGACCTAAAATATAGTTCCTGAAATCGTGCGAAGAAAAAGGTGTTCTCACAGACCATGGAGTAACTCTAGCAGCCAAAGGCAGAGTACATAAAGTAACAATCTGCACGAGACACCGACGCCTGGCCGAGCTTAACACAACAATAAAGATCCTGTGGCATTCGGGGAATGTGTGGGGCGATCGTCCGTCTAGTGATTGGGGCAGCCGGTGACCCCTCGGCCCAGCCAGCCCCACAGAGACAAGTGATGGATGGGGCACGCATAGAGAACACACACACAAGGGCCACCTGGGGCAGGTCTCAGTCGTCAGACGGAGGATGAGGCACGATCCTGTGAAACACAGTCCACTTCAGCACGTTTCAGTCAGCATTCAGTGTCGGGCAATAGATGCAGTGCGCAGGGCCCAGTCGGCCCCCCTCGAGCAGGGCCCAGCCAGCACTCAGGCTATCTGCTGGTCTGGAATTGGCCTGTCAGTAGTATACTGAACGGCGACGGAGATCTCGCTAGAGTTATGATCCTCGATTAATAGAGCGAGAGTCTCCTGCATTAGATGTGGTGGACCGTGATGAGATAGGATTTGTGAGACAACTACTGAGAGGAAATATTATAACCCCTTCTCCAGAAATAAAAAGAGTGATTTACTTTCATACTGTCTGCCTTTTACAATGATCTCTTTATTCCTCAATAAAACTTACCAAATAACCTTGGAGAAGTCATGGAATTTAGCACCATTGACTCACTGGAGACGTGTGTGGTACCGCAGTGTAATTTTTAACAAAGATTCGAGATTAAACATAGGAACCACACATTAACTTATAAGACAATGTTAAGTTTCAAAAACAGATATTTTAAGTTACACATCATAACGGCACGTGAAGCTTTCGAAGCTGTCTGCTTCAGGAGCAACGCCCATAGAGGATTAACTGAAATATGATGCATATACAAATCATCTAAGTTATGAAAGCGTGTGACAGTCGGAAAGAGAAGTTAGATTACAATATCATCTCACGTGAGCTCCTTGGTGAGAAATGCTGGACGCGACGAATCATTAATATCACCGCATGTCTCAAATTCATCTCCATATATGTGTATGCTGGCCCTAATAATACAACCAGTCCACCTGATCTTTCCCAACGTTACTAAACGGTTGTACTACACCGTCTGAAGACGAAAGATTTATGCATTTTGAAGGGAAACCAGAGTTTACTCTCTTGCTGGCAAGCTGTGTTCCAACACAGCTGCCGGCAATCCATTCTACACTCCAGGATCTCCTGAAAATCCGAGCCATTGCCAGAGAACATAACATACAAAGTGGAAGTGAAACTCCTCCAAGTCTACAAGCGCTCTTAGCGCGGAATTGCACCAGTCATTGACAAGACAACATCAGTGGGACCAGTTGACGTCCATATGCATGTAAACGAGGCCTCGGTAATCGTGACAACCAACGCTGACCTATAGAAGATCCTGGATCTGGAACGCCGGGTCCCACTACTGGAGGCAAACCTCTCACTGATTACGGGTTATTCATGCCCGTGCCACTTCTTGGGTGGCTTAATCTTCATCAACCAATCAATCAATCCCTCACCGATTCCTTCCAGACAATTCACTGCTGGGAAAACGATATGTGTGAACAGGCTGAACCGCTGATTAGCGGGTGAGGCGAGTTACCCGACACCATAGTGCGGCTAGTGACCGAAGAAAACCCTACTCTGAAAGCGACGACAGCTCTACTCATCAAGACTAACGATGCCACTCCACCCACGATGAAGATGACCTTTGAAACAGCTCAACAGGCCCAGGAAGCTGCGAAGAACGGGTTCAAGTGCTTTGGAATCACCTCCTCACGTAATCAGATCGCAATGAAGAAGGTTTACAATGTGAAACAGTGCTACAAGTGCTTCAGCTATGAACACGTCTCCAGAAAGTGCCCAGAATAAACGGCTAAATGCAGCTCATGCTCCAACACTCACAACTACGAGGACTGTACCGCCACCACCAAGAAAAGTGCGAACTGTGGATATGTAAGAGGTGGCACGCCGCCACCTCTTACCTCTGCACAAAAAGGAAGGAGGAACTGAAGAAGATTAAAGAGAAGACCACCACGCCACCGATCACCCAGAGGCAAGTCGCCGCCACCTTATATCTTGGACCTGACCAGTTCCCGAGCCTCCCTTGAATAAGGTAGATGCAGACTACGACCGTACCCGCCCTACCAAACAGTAGCTCCTCCCAACCGATCACCCGGTCTCCACACTGGGAACCTAAGGACCAACCAGCACCCTCACAGTCCCATGCATCACGTACAGGCATTAGCCCAGGTCTTATTCGACTAGCGGAAAGGTTTGCCGGACCAGACAATTAACGATTCGTCAAGGAACTCAACACTCTGTTCCTACCCAACGGTCTGGACCCCGCCCCATCATTATCCGGTCTCACTGCCTCCACTACCACTCAGGAGACTACCACCAGGACGACCACGAAGTCGATCTCAACACAGACTGCAGAACCACCCAAGACTCGGGCAGCACAAACAGAGGTATTTCCCTCTCCAGCTCGCAACACTCCTCCTATCACCATCTCAGCAGACGTGCTGTCTACAAATGCTAACAGCATCACCAACGCTCCTGAAAGAGCTTCTACCTCCAATCCACAACACCTGAACCTACCTCAGGCTGCGAGACGATAAACGAAATTACCAACAATGGATGTTACAGACTCCTTAGGCGAGGAAATCTTAGCAGGAGTTCCACCGCTGCAGCACAAATACGACATTTACTCGGTACAAGACCTCCTCATGGAGGCCACCTCACGAACCAACCATGAAGACCAACTACCCATCCACAGAGATCCAGTATCAGCTATTGGTACTGGTAATGGCTCCAAAGAGCCTCCACTTACGGGCTCACCATAGACTGTGCTACTTGGAATTTTTTCCGAGTAGCTAAATCTAAAACAACAACAACCACAACAACCTCCTGAACCAAACCTACCCGAGAACAGAAAACGGGAATCACGTTTTTGGTCTTAGGTAAAGTATACGTCAAAATGTGAATGCTGTCAGGAGGACGGGTTGAATAATATATATCCAGAGTGTCAGCACTAATAATAAGTAAGGACCATACCCCAGTATTAATGGAGCTTAATAACTCACGAGAAAAGTGGGTCATCTTAAGATGATTTCGGGGCTTAGCGTCCCTGTCTTCGACCAGGCCTCCTTTTTGTTACACCCCAGGAAGCAGCCCGTAGCAGCTGTTAAACTCCCAGGTAAATATTTACTGCTAGGTAACAGGGGCATCAAAGTGAAAAATAACATTTTGCCCATTTGTCTCCGCCTCCACCGGGAATAGAACCCAGAATCTCTGGGCTACGAATCCGAAGCGCTGTCCACTCAGCTGTCAAGCGCCCCTCAGTATCCCCGGGACCCAGGGACACTATCCAACTGGGTATTAAGATATAATATTTACGGAGGAAATGTCTGAATGGATGAAAGCAACATGTGAAATACAACGAAGCTTAATATAAGGTCAAAAACTATTTTTTGAAAATTTTCAGTGACTTAATTTCAAGACATTATCAAGTCTATCGCTTGGAGACTTGATAATGGTTCAGGACGGACCGAAACGTCGTCGCTTCTCCATCTTCTGAGTTGTGGTTTGGTCATCAAATTGGCCAGTGACATAATTTTCGAAGTTGGATTCTTCGTGTCAAATGGCTAGACATATTATAAAATGCTGAGACATTTCATAATACAGAAGAATTACAGAATGTTCTAAGAAGACAAAGAAGATAATTTGGGACATTGCTACTCGACAATAATCCAGGCAAATGATTGGTGATAAGATTGAGAAGCTATGGATTAAAATGTTGTAAGAACACTATTGGATGACGGGAAGATGAATGTTACAGTTGGAAAAGGAAACGATATGTGGGAGTATATACCTAACCTTAAAAAGTAACTTTGATTAAGAAATTGAGTTTTTGTTTCGGTAAACTTGCAAGCATCTGAATACTGTTTAAATATAGATTTAATGATGTAATTAACGTGAGAATTAAAATATTTTTTTTTAGACTTAATTCATTTTTACCATTCTTGGTGCATTGAATTATACTTATGCTCGTAAAAGTGTAATTCCATTTTACAGTCGATTTTTTCAACACTAATTCCTTTAAAGTCAAATATAAAATGAACATATGAAATTGCCACTCGAAATTACAAATTGTAATCTCTCTCTCTCAAGTACATATATCATCATATATCAACTAGCCTCATCTGTTTAGTCAAAAATGTAATATTAAAAATCTCACTTATCCAATTTTTGTAGGTATCTTTCAAAATGAGATATAAAAATTAATTAACCATTTTACTATTGCTGCTGTATAATGCAGTTATTTCATTATACATGTATCATCATCATCAGCATTTTCACTGGTGCGTAAATCCACAACAGTCTTCCTCATCGAACAGTTTTCATCACTTGGACATGTCTGTCAGTACTCTGTTCTATCAATAAAAACAAAATTAAGTGATCACTGATGATGCTCAAGAATATTTGAATGACAAAGGCTTCCCGGCACCAGGCGAAAGACAGTTACACACACACACACACACACACACACACACACACACACACACACACACACACACACACACACACACACACACACACACACACACACACACACACACACACACAAACACTCACACACACACACACACACACACACACACACACACACACACATGGGGCCTCGTAGCCTGGTGGATAGCGCGCAGGACTCGTAATTCTGTGGCGCGGGTTCGATTCCCGCACGAGGCAGAAACAAATGGGCAAAGTTTCTTTCACCCTAAGTGCCCCTGTTACCTAGCAGTAAATAGGTACCTGGGAGTTAGTCAGCTGTCACGGGCTGCTTCCTGGGGTGTGTGTGTGTGTGTGTGTGGTGTGGAAAAAAAAAAAAAAAAAAAAAAAAAAGTAGTTAGTAAACAGTTGATTGACAGTTGAGAGGCGGGCCGAAAGAGCAAAGCTCAACCCCCGCAAAAACACAACTAGTAAACACAACTAGTAAACACACACACACACACACACACACACACACACACACACACACACACACACACACACACACACCACTTAGTGCGAGAAGGGAAGCAGAGAAAAATTATGAAAATAATATAGGAAGCAAAGCCACGACCGAACCAAAGCTACTCCACAGTCACATCAGGAGGAAAACAACAGTGAAAGAACAGGTAATGAAACTTAGTACCGGCGAGGACAGATATAAAGAGAATAACAAAGAGGTGTGTGAAGAACTCAACAAGAGGTTCCAGGATGTCTTCACAATAGAAACGGGGATCACTGCGCTAGGAGAAGGGGCAGTAAACAGGCGGCCTTGGAAGGGTTCGAAATTACGAGAGATGAGGTCAAGAGACACCGGTCGGATCTGGATGTGAGAAAGGCTATTGGTCCAGACGGGATCACACCATGGGTATTATATAAGTGTGCAGAGGCACTCTGCTTGCCATTCTCCATAGTGTATAGTAGGTCACCGGAGACGGGGGACCAACCAGAAATATGGAAGACGGCTAATGTGGTCCCAGTATACAAAAAGGGTGACAGACAAGAGGCACTGAACTACAGGCCAGTGTCCTTAACTTGTATACCATGCAAGGTGATGGAGAAGATCGTGAGAAAAAATCTAGTAACACATCTGGAGAGAAGGGACTTCGTGACAACCCATCAACATGGGTTCAAGAAGGGTAAATCTTGCCTTACTGGCTTAATAGAATTCTACGACCAGGTGACAAAGATTAAGCAAGAAAGAGAAGGCTGGGCGGACTGCATTTTTTTGGACTGTCGGAAAGCCTTTGACACAGTCCCCCATAAGAGGCTGGTACATAAGCTGGAGAGAAAGGCAGGAGTAACTGGTAAAGTGCTCCAGTGGATAAGGGAATACCTAAGTAATAGGAAGCAAAGAGTTACAGTGAGGGGTAAGACCTCAGATTGGCGCCGGTGTCACCAGTGGAGTCTGTACTCGGTGCTATCCTGTTTCTGATATACGTAAACGATCTCCCGGAGGGTATAGATTCATTTCTCTCAATGTTTGCTGACGATGCCAAAATTATGAGAAGGATTGAGACAGAGGAGGACAGCGTGAGGCTTCAAGAAGACTTAGACAAACTGAAGGAATGGTCGAACAAATGGTTGTTAGAGTTTAACCCAAGCAAATGTAATGTTATGAAGATAGATGTAGGGAGCAGGAGGTCAGTTACAAAGTATCATTTCGGAGATGAAATTATTCAAGAGTTACAGAGAGAAAGAGAAAGACCTGGGGGTTGATATCACGCCAGACCTGTCCCTTGAAGCTCATATCAAGAGGATAACATCAGCAGCATATGCCGGGTTGGCTAACATAAGAACGGCATTTAGACACATGTGTAAGGAATCTTTCAGAACTTTGTATACCACCTATGTCAGACCAATTCTGGAGTATGCAGCTCCACCATGGAGTCCATATCTAGTCAAGCATAAGACTGAACAGGAAAAGGTTAAAAGGTTTGCCACCAGACTAGAACCCGGGGAGAGAGGTAAGAGCTACGAGGAGAGACTTCGGGAATTAAACCTCACGTCGCTGGAAGACAGAAGAGTTAGGGGGGGACATGATCACCACGTACAAGGTTATCACAGGAATTGACAGGGTAGATAAAGACAGGCTATTTAACATAAGGGGCTTACGCACTAGGGGAGACAGGTGGAAATTGAGTGTTCAAATGAGCCACAGAGATATTAGAAAGAAGTTTTTTTAGTGTCAGAGTGGTTGACAAATGGAATGCATTAGGCAGTGATGTAGAGGAGGCTGACTCCATACACAGTTTCAAATGTAGATATGATAGAGCCCAGTAGGCAAAAACCTAGTAGCAGATCTGGAGAGAAGGGACTTCGTGACACACCACCAACAAGAGGTTCAGGGAGGATAAATCTTGCCGCACAAGTTTAATGTAATTCTACGATCAGGTGACAAAGATTAAGCAAGAAAG
Organism: Procambarus clarkii; assembly: GCF_040958095.1. Classification (NCBI taxonomy): domain Eukaryota; kingdom Metazoa; phylum Arthropoda; class Malacostraca; order Decapoda; family Cambaridae; genus Procambarus; species Procambarus clarkii. Next base: position 3,383,511 of record NC_091243.1, on the reverse strand, counting down.
GTTGGGCAGACTGCATTTTTTTGGATTGTCGAAAAGCCTTTGACACATTACCCCATAAAAGGTTGATGCACAAGTTGGAGAAACAGGCTGGAGTACCCAGTAGGATGCTACAGTGGATAAGAGAGTACCCAAGCAATAGAAACAGAGAGTTACTGTGAGAGGTGAGACCTCAGATTGGCGTGATGTCACAAGCGAAGTCCTACAGGAGTCCCCCTGAGTCCTCTCAATGTTTGCCGACGACGCCAAAATTATGAGAAGGATTAAGACAGAGGAGGACAGCTTGAGGCTTCAAGAAGACCTGAACAAACTGAAGGAATGGTCGAACAAATGATTGCTAGAGTTTAACCTAAGCAAATGTAATGTAATTCATTTGAACGTGTCCAGCGTAGGATGACTAAGTTAATTTCCCAAATTAGAAATCTTTCATATGAAGAAAGATTAACAAAGCTTAAGTTGCATTCACTGGAAAGGCGAAGAGTTAGGGGTGACATGATAGAGGTTTACAAGTGGATGAATAGCCATAACAAAGGGGATAATAATAGGGTATTAAAAGTATCAACACAAGACAGAACACAAAACAATGGGTATAAATTGGATAAGTTTAGATTTAGGAAAGACTTGGGTAAATACTGGTTCAATAAAAGGGTTGTTGATTTGTGGAACCAATTGCCGCGTAACGTGGTGGAGGTGGGGTCCCTCGATTGTTTCAAGCATGGGTTGGACATGTATATGAGTGGGATTGGGTGGTTATAAATAGGAACTGCCTCGTATGGGCCAATAGGCCTTCTGCAGTTGCCTTTGTTCTTATATTATTATATTCTTATGTTCTTAATGAAGATAGGTGTAGGGAGCAGGAGGCGAAATACAAAGTATAATTTGGGAGATGAAATTCTTCAAGAGTCAGAAAGAGAGAAAGACCTGGGGTTGATATCTCGCCAGACTTGTCCCCTGAAGCCCATATCAAGAGAATAACATCAGCGGCATATGCCAGGTTGGTTAACATAGGAACAGCCATTTTGTGTAAGGAATCATTCAGAACTTTGTAAAAGACATATGTCAGACCAATCCTGGAGTATGCAGCACCAGTATAGAGCCCATATCTAGTGAAGCATATGACTAAACTGGAAAAGATTAAAAGGTTTGCTACCAGACTAGCTCCCGAACTGAGAGGTATGAGCAATGAGGAGAGACTACGGGAATTAAAGCTCACGTCGCTTGAAGACATAAGAATTAGGGGGGATATGATCACCACATGCAAAACTCTCCAGGGAATTGATAGGGTAGATAAGGACATGCTATTTAACACAAGGGGCACACGCACAAGGGGACACAGGTGGAAACTGAGTACCCAAATGAGCCACAAAGATATTAGAAAGAACTTTTTTTAGTGTTAGAGTAGTTGACAAATGGAATGCATTGGGAAGTGATGTGGTGGAGGCTGACTCCATTCACAGTTTCTAGTGTAGATATGATAGAGCCCAGTAGGCTCAGGAACCTGTACACTTGTTGATTGACAGTTGAAAGGTGGGACCAAAGAGACGGAGCTCAACCCCCACGAGCACAACTAGGTGAGAACACATAAACGATCTATCAGAAGGAATACAGAATTATTTGAAAATGTTTGCTGATGATGTTAAGCTACTAAGCAAGACAGGGGAACCAGATGATTGTAATACCCTCCAAATTGATCTTGATAAAAAAAGTGCTAGCAATGAGTTCCAAGTGGCAAATGGAATTCAATGTCAATAATTGCCATGTTATGGAATGTGAAATGAACCACAGACAACTTACAAAATATGTGGAAAGGAATTTAAAACCTCTAACAAAGAAAGATATCTCAGGGTGGTTTTTGATTATAGAGTCCCCAGAGGAACACATGAAGGACATTGTGAGAGGAGCGTATATGCCGTTTTCTTGTTTCAGGATCGCTTTTCATTACATGCATGTAGAAATACTAAAGAAATTGTTCATGACTTTTGTGAGCCCAAAATTGGAATATGCAGCAGTTGTATGGTGCCCATATCACACGAACCCTATGAATAAACTGAAAAAGGTGCAAAGGCATGCTACAAAATGGCTTCTGGATTTTACAAAACAATAGTTACGAGGAGAGGGTAGAGGAATTAAACATTCAAAAGCTAGAAGATAAAAGAAAAAGAGGTGATATCATCACCACTTACAAAATAATAACAGGAATAGACCAACTTGACCAAGAGGAATTCCTGAAACCAGCAACTTTAAGAACAAGAGGTCACAGATTCAAGCCAGCGTAACAACCGTGCTGAAAACAAGTACTAGAGAGTATTCTTTTGTAAAAAGAGAGTTAGCCGGTTGGAACAAGTTAAGCGAGAGAGTAGTTGAGGCCGAAACCGTAAGTAGTTTCAAAGCATTATATGACAATGAGTACTGGGAAGACGGGACACCAAGAGAGTAGCTCTCATCCTGTAACTACACTTAGGTAATATCACACATACTCACATGTAGGGCAACAAGCCGAGTTCCTCAAATGTTCGTGCTGTGTCCCTTATTATTTGTGACTAATATGTATAGGATCTATTTACAGGTGTTGAATCCTATAAAATGGATCAACCAAAATTAGAATTATTAAATATTTCAAGATGACTTAGACGAGCTGGTATGAAAAATTAATATTTGATTTCAACATCACCAAGTGTAAGGTGATGAGACCAGGAGAACAGGAATAAGACACGTAAGTAAGAACAGAAGACCAGAAAACCGGTGAACAGTGAAGTAAAACCACCTCTATGAAGACGAGAAAAACCGAGAGCTTTTTACCACAAAGCATATCACCAATGGCTCATCAAAATTTAGACAACATCAGCAGCATTCTCTGCAATGGCAAAAGTCAGAACATCATTCAGGAATGTAAATAAGGAGGCATTCGGTTCATACACAACAGGAACGCTAGAAACAATCTAGAGTATGTATCCCCGTCTTGGAACCCCCACCCAAAAACCACATACGGTATCTAGAAAAGGAATAGACGTTTGCAGTGAGAATTGACCCAGAATCGCGAAGAATGGGGGATTCTCGATAACTGAGAGAGTTATATTAAAAATCGTCAGAAAAGAAGACATGTGATAGAAACGTGGAACGCAAAGATTGCAGAAGCTATTACCAGTCCCCATTACGAACATGAAGACGAGAGGCGTGTGAGGCACTGACATCAGACGACCGGCGTCTGGAAAGGCGGACTCAGAGCTAAAGCTTGATATTTGATTGCACAAATGAGTGAGTAAATATATAAGATGGTGAAAGGGGCCCCGTCTAAGATGTTGAGAGGGGAGGTGGTGTGAGCACACCCACGCCCCACCGAGGCTCCTCCACTAATACTCTTGATATCACACACAACTGAGTCGGAGTGAGAGGGACGTGTTTATTTATGAAACCTGTAAAAGACGAGTTTCTGGTTCTATTCACATATGTTTCACGACGTATACTTCTTTTTTTTTTACTAATACCGCGTCTTATTTGTAACATGTATTTAGTCACTCGTTTGATTGCGAGAATTAAAGTTTGTTTATTGCCCATTTTGAATATATATTTTCGTTTTATTTTATAATCTGACATGAATGTTTGAAATAAATAATGTTTGTTATTCATATTCCCATTAAATTGTATTTTCTTCCTGCTTCGAGTATCACACCATGACTATTCAAGATAGTTCGGTTATTAAACGTTACAAGTAAAGCAATGTATCAATTACGATTTTATATCGAATAGAGGAATGAACACCACTAATAACAAAATTATAATTAATAACGTTTCAAGGTTTCTAAAATATATATCTAGCAAGTCTGAGACAGCCAAACACTTTAATATGACTTACGGTATTATGATTAACAACAACTAAAAACTTTATTTTGCAATACAGTGACAAAGTTCTTTATTGTGATTCCACAGCATCAGTATCTGAAATGAACGTCTTTCAAAACGATATATTATGCATTAAGATGATCACTATTCTTCTGTAATTTGTCAGGAGTTTTGCATATCTGCATCTTCTAAGGACACTACTGTCATCAATAGTCTTGCAAAGCTTCGTGTCTAAAAAATATTAACTTACAGCATCGATAACTCTAAGCTTTGGATCACCCTTCTTGATGTGGGACGATTTGAGGATTTCTGTTCTTTCAATATCTTTCACTATCTAACGAAATGCATTAATCTTATTACTGAATCTTGTTATAAATAGGCAAACTGTGCCAGAGAGCGCCTTGTTTCTACCCGAACCCAGTAACTTACCACGTAGCTTTCAGAGTGGCTCTTGTTTTTCAGGGGTGTTATGATGCTTATGTGAAAGGAAGTATTATACACATAACAGGATTAACCTAACTAAATTAGAGCTCCACTCAAACACGAGCGTGAGTCAGTCGCCCAGGTGACCACAATGTAGCTTGGGTTCCATGCTTGACAAGGGAGCATCGCTCAGAAGGTCTATTATCTGACATGAATGCGTCAAACTTAGAGATTATCGTTTGGCCAAGATGGGGTCTATCAATGAACCCTCGTCTGAACTGGATGGGTCATTCTGAGGATCCACAGAGTGACCTCGATGGGTCGCTCTCAGGGTGCCATCGTCTGACCTGATGTTTTAACTTTCTGAATATCGAAAAGGATTTGTCTCAAATAAAGATTATTATTATTTTATAAAATCGCTATATGTACAGTTTGACCTTGGATTGGTTTAGTTACGTTTTAAATAATGTGGGTAATTATTTGTAATTGAAATACATATGTGACGGATTTAGAGAAGTGTGATTCAAATACACGTTAATAATAACTAGATAATAACATCCATTTGGCTTGAGTTTACAAAGACAAACTGTTACACATAACTCGCAGCTAATTACGATTAAAATTTGTAGAACACTGTTAATATTCGTTTATTATGTTAGAATCCTGCATCTGTAAGTATTCTATCCTCTGTAAGTATGATCCTCTGTAAGAATCAAGTATTTGTGTGTGTCATAAATACTTCATTCTGCAACTGACGGCAGGAGATTACAAATTCTAGACGCTATTCTTATCAAAGAAAAAAGACCTAATATAAGCATACAAAACTATGACTGCCTCATTACCCACCCCCCTTCTTCCTAGGGTTTCCCCAATATCAAGAGACTGTCATACTAAAGTTCCTTATCCTAACCTACCAGAGGATCCAAAACAGAAAGCGGGACAGTATATCAATTTCGCGAGCCGTTTTCATTTTCTAGTACGACACTTTAATTTAGCCTTAACACTTTCATGTCCACGTATGCGTCAAATTGCAGTGCTCTATTTGGCAGCCCGTCCTCCAAAAATGGGGTGGTAAATGTAAGAAGACAAATAAGTGAAATTATGTACTATTCATAGCAGTTAGGAATTGTACCTATTTTCACTTAGTATTAAATCGTACTGTCAAATATATTGTGAATATTTGAGTTTACCTGAAAAACTGAATAGAAAACCACAAACTTACCTAACCGTCATAGTTTTTGAAGATAATAATTTTTTGGCTTCCTAATTACAATTAGTACTTAACCTATATCTATATTGATATTACAGTTTTATAAAACTAAAAAAACAAAACTAAAATATATCAATAAATTGTAAAGTAACTCAGGATATTTTAAAATTTTGTATAAAATCTATATTGTTTAATAAACCTGACAAAGAAATTCCTAATATTTAAAGCTTGTGTATTGCAATTTGTAATTGAAAACTTCATCCTAAAATTATGAGTGTCTTAACAGAAAATGAGGAGAATTAAATAGGGAGAGGGGCTTCGGTAAATGTAACAGCCTCATAAGTGCAATTATGCACTTTTTATGACAGAAAGTGTACTTATTTACACTTAGCATTAAATCGTACTGTCAATTCGGAGGATGGGTTGCTATTAGGGGGTCGGGCAGCATTACCAGCACTAAGGCTGAGTCCCCAACCAATAGAAGACGACGTCGTTGCAGAAAAAAATCCTTCCCATTCATCAGCACCTAAGCCATATAGCCTGACTCGCCTAACAGCTACCTCAACTCTGTCCGTGTGTGTGTGTGTGTGTGTATGTATGTATGAATGTATGTATATATATATATATATATATATATATATATATATATATATATATATATATATATATATATATATATATATATATATATATACATACATATATATACATATATCTTCCTTATCTCTCTTATCCAGTGTATATTTATCTCCAAAAAAGTAAACACCATATCTCACAAGAAGATGTTCCAGGTAGAAACGAAACGTTGCACATATAATAAATGATATAGTCGTTATTGTTGTGTCTTTTTCTCTTAAACCCAGACAGAAAATGAATTTTGGTAACCAAATCTGGTTTGTGACATCTTTGCATCAACTCGAAACAGATGCAAAGAAAATTGTCAAATGTATTGAACGCCTACACAGAAAAATCAATAACGCTAGCAATGCGGATACTTTCTACCATATATGCTCCAAGGAACGCCTGCTACCCCTTCTCCATCATTGCTCAAGCATTATATCATTTGTTAAGTTACAGCAAAGGCTCAACGCTTTTGTTTGGCTAACACAAAGTCACTTCAGCTGAGAAAATTCAACAGTTGAGACCCCTTTTCAACCCTACTCTTATGCACAGTGGTTCGCGAAATCACAAGCAGACTGTCCAGTGAACATATATATATGATAGTGTCAAACCACGGAGGAAGAATTGAAGAAGGTATTTCCTTAAGTACTTTTGTATATTAATACATCTTCAGAAGGAATGAATGAAGGAAGGAATGAATCATTCCTTGTGAAGATGTATTAATATACGAAAGTACTTAAGGAAATTCCTGTTTTATTTCTTCCTACGTGGTCTGACGCTGTCACATTTTTCATCACGTGTTAATTTTCGTGATTTACACTCACATATATTTTATGTGTGTTAAATCTGAATGGTATATATACTATTCAGGCTTGTTCGCACACACACATATATATATATATATATATATATATATAATAATTATTAATTTTAGTAAAAAAAATTTGTATATCAAAATCACAATTGCGACCAGTGAATGCAGCGTTCAATTACAAAAGTTTAGTTACTTCCATGTAAATTTTCCTTCTTCAGCGTTGATCTCCAGGCCTGGAGGAAAATCGAGGCTTCGTGCAGAATGAGTTGGCCAACCCTAATAATGAGGTTGGAATTCTGGCCTGCTGGCTGGATGCCGGTGTAGCGATCACTGAGAGTGAAGGTTGAATATGCAGCGCCCTAAGATACAGCCTATTTCTTTCCTAAAGCATATACACTTCAGTCCAACTTGTTGACTCGGAGCAAAGCTGACCTAGCAGAAACCATTAATGCCGATAATGACACAAAAATAATATAAATTTTAGGTAAAGACGAGCGCGACAAACGCCGTTAATTGAGGATTCTGTGATCCGTGGTCAACAAGTAGAGTTTTATGGACTAAGTTCACAATGTCAGATTCTCTTTCTTTCAAAATACGGAAATGATATCATTACTGATGATGTGGAAATGTTATATATATGAACAAAGAATACTCTTTATATACTTTTATATACTCTTTATATATTTCACATTGCTAGGAGCGACATGAGAAGGGAGGGAGGCCCAAGAGCTGAAGTTCAACATGAGATGTATACATAAATGATTGAGTGACTTAAAACTAAAATATATATTCTATTTATTTTAGAATCCTAATCCAGATGTACAACAGGACGTGGGTGGCATAAGAAGGCCTTTAGTTTAAAATTTTGCATTAAAGTCTTTTGATGACAGGGAGAAGAATGCTTCAAGAATACGCAGCATGATTTTAATGACCGACGCACTCGTTCAACAAAGACGGCCCCGTGTAAACGCAATTGGGTCTGCTTATAATGCCGAGCACACGAGTCTTCGGAGTATTTCGAACAAAAAATGCAGTTCATGTCGAACAGTCTTCCAGGAACGTGACCTCGTATAATAGAAATGCTGCAATAATTTTAACACTAGATTCCCAAAACGCTGCAATAATCCCATTCTTTGTGCTAAAGGTTGCTCTGCTCGTGATTCATTGCTCTTATAATATATTTAGCTTCCAAGAACTTGTTGACCACTTGTCGATAATTACGAGGATCAATGTCCCGGCGACCCGGTCTTTGACCTGGCCTCCTGGTACATGCTTCCAATAAACGAAATACTTTATTAGACAAAAGTTCTTGTTTTATAAAAAAAAAAATTATTCTATAATTGGAATAACTGATTCATCGTTAAACACAAAAAATACAGCCTTTCAAGTGACAATTGCAATTTCCCATAACTTTTACAACAGTTGTATAAATGACAAAGAAGTCAGTGAACCATATTAGTCAAAATAACGATGAAAAACGATATTCAAGTTCACAACCACACATTGAGAGTATATACTCCATTTTCGTACAAATGAAAAGTAATATACAAAGTATTCGCAGGCATAATTAACAAGCTAGCTTTTGAACCAATGATTGAAAGTATATACAGTCTAGCATCACAGACAGGGAACATAAAGCTGATGATATTAATTTACCAATGCAGAATTAGGGGGCGAGTTACTTATAATCCCTAGCAAAGTCTGCACGTGTTGCCAAGATACCAGGTACCTTACCATTCCCTTACCTGTCGTTTCTTCCGCGGATCAACGTCTCTGAGGCCCGATCTATGATCAGGCCTCCTGATTGGGTGCCTGGTCAAAAATGCTATTATTTGATATACCTGCTCGCAGCCTGATATATGAATCACGCACCAGTTGAACAGTACTTGGAACAATATATATTGATTACATATGTCACACTACAGCATCCCGTACACGATGCACATCTCACACATTCACTTCAAATCTGGTACACAAATAGACACATACACACACACTTACACACACACACACACACACACACACACACACACACACACACACACACACACACACACACACACACACACACACACAAACACACATGCACACACACACACACACACACACACACACACACACACACACGCACACACACACACACACACACACACACACACACACACACACACACACACACACACACACACACACACACACACACAATTGAGTTGAACACCTAGAGAATAATGACATAAAATCGGACAGACAGTATAATTTTCGAACAGGAAGATCCAGGCTAACAAATATCCTTAGGTTTTATGATACAGCCTCAGAGAAACTACAGGAGATAGGTGGTTAGGTTGACTGTGTATATCAGTACCTAAAAATACTTTTGATAGAGTCCTACACAAGAAGCTGTTCTTGAAACTGGCATACGTTGGAAGGGTGACAGGGAGACTTCTGACATGAATGAAAATTTTTCTAACTGGCAGAAAGATGGTGGTAATCAGAGACAATGTATCTGACTGGAAGAGTGTTACGGGTTCAGTTCATGCACCAGTAATATTCATCGTCTACATAGACGATCTACCAGAAGGAATACAGAATTGTATGAAAATGTTTGCGTATGATGCTAAGATACTAGGAAAGACAGGCGCAGACGATTGTAATGCACTTAAAATTGATCTAGATAAAATAAGTGCTTGGAGTGTTAAGTGGCAAATGGAATTAACTGTTAATGGCATGTTATGAAATGTTGACTCGGAGAAAATAGACCACACAGAACTTACAAATTATGTGGAAAGAAATTACATAACTCTAATAAAGAACGAGACCTAGAGTGGGGAGGGGTTTGGATAGTAAGCTGTCGCCAGAGGAACACATTAAGAACATTGTGAGAGGAACGTGTGCATCGCTATCCAACGTCAGACTTGCTTTTAATTATATGGATGGTGAAATACTAATGATTCTGTTCATGACATTTGTCAGACCAAAATTGGATTGTGCAGCAGTTATATTGTGCCCAAATCTCAAGAAGCACATAAAGAAACTGAAAAAGAGCAATGACTGGCGGCAAAAATGGCTTCAGGAACTGAAAAACAAGAGTTACGAGGAGAGACTAGAAGCGTAAACATGCCAAAACTAGAAGATAGGAGAGAGGTGATATGATCACCACCTACAAAATATTAACAGGAATAGACCAAATTGATAAAGAGGAATTCCTGAAACCAGCACCTTCTCGAACAAGAGGACACAGATTCAAGCTAGGAAAACAGAGGTGCCGAAGATATATTGAAAAAAGTTCTTTTGCAAACAGTGGTAGACGGTTGGAACAAGCAAAGTGAGAAGGTGGTGGAGGCCAAAACCGTCAGTAGTTTAAAAGCGTTATACGACAAAGTGTACTAGGAAGACGGGACACCACGAGCGTAGCTCTCATCCAGTAACTACACACATAGGTATTTACACTTAGGTTATCACAAATACACACACACACACTTCTGATGCATGCTACATAAAATACTTCTACACTAGGTGTACCGTATCAGCGTGAAGTTCACCAAACACTCCAGGTAGACGGCCCCCAACACCCTACACAGCCACACCAGGGTGCGCCAGGGAGCTGTCGTCTCTCACGGGATGACAGGAACAGGGTGAGGGTGAGGGGAGGTGGAAGAGGGGAGGTGGAAGAGGGGAAAGGAAATGAAAAGAGGGGATGGTGTGAGGGAGAGGGCAGGGGAAGGAAATGAGATGAGGGGATAGTGTGTGTGTGGTCAAGAGAGGGGAGAGAAAATGGAATGGGAATATGGTACGAGGGTAAGAGAAGTGGAAAAGAGACATTAAATATGAGGGAATAATGAGAGAGGAAAAGTGGAAAAAACCTGAGCAGGAAGCTTAGTGTGAGGCCCAAGTGAGAAGACGTTAAATAAATGAGGAGGACTGTGAGAAGAATGGAACAAGACGAGAGCCGAGATGGGACAAGGCCACTCACGAACAATAAAGGGAAATATGGGGTAAACAGGTGAGAAATGATAAGATGATCCGAGGGGAAACCTTAATTAAGAAAAAATGTAGCAAAAGAAACCAAAGGATAAGAGGGGACGAAACAATTGAGAAGTAGTTGGAAAACACGAATAAAGAGAGATCAAAGGGAAACAAATATGAAGAGAAAGCACAGAGGAAACACACATACGAAGAGAAAGCAGAGGAGAAACAAATGGGAAGGTAAAGCACAGGGAGGAAGCACACATGAAGAGAAAGCAGAGGGGAAACAAATGCGAAGCTATGCAGAAGGAAAAGAAATGTGAGAAAGTCGTAAGGGTGGAGAGAGAAGACATCGGGAGAACAACACACAAACGTTAAAGCGAAGAGACAAGAAAAGTGGAATGGAAATGGAAAACATATAAGAAAGGAGACACCTCAGGGGGAAGGAAAGGGAGAATAGAAAGAGAATGTGGAGAGTGACCCCTAGGGTGACATATAATCGCACTGGAAGTGAGGAGTGTGAGGGAGAAAGTGAGGGATAGAATAGGGAGTTAGAAAAAAAAAGTGCACAAGAGGAGGAAATGAAAGAGAGATAGGAGGCAAAGGGAGACAAAAATTATTGAGGCCATGGAAGGAGGGGTAAATAAATACATGAATGAAAGGGGAAAAATGTTGATTAAGAATATAATTGCTGGCAAGATGCAAGTCCCTTATCCTGAATGTCAACCTCCACATCTTACCCCAAGCACTGTGTCTAGGATGACTGAAGTGGTTATACAGCAGGATGAAGTTATCTATCTCTTTACAGCGCTAGATACACACAAAGCTGTGAGGTCCGGTAAGGTCAGTCCAAGACTACTACGCAGCTGTGCTGACCTGTTGGCTCCACCTCTCACGTGCCTCTTCAAACTCTGCTTAGCTCAAGGACTGTGGTCCTCCTTATGAAAGAAGGCAGACGTTGTTCCAGTAAATAAAAAGAAGAAGAGCTGCTCAATGGTTGGTAACTACAGACCAGTGTCACTGCTCTCCATTACTGGGAAGATCCTAGAATCATTAATAACTCAGCAAATATATATTTTTTATCATCACCGGCTAATATGTGATTGACAGTATAGTTTTAGAAAGGCTGATCTTCTGCTAAATCTCTCCACTAAGTGACATCAGTCACTGGATGAGTCCAAGGTCAGCTGTGTTGTTGCTCAAAACATAGCAGGAGCCTTTGATTGGGTCAAGTTATTAAATGACTACCTTCAAAAACGGACCTCAATGGAACAGAATCCGAAAGTCACTCAATTGGTGCCAGCGTTTCACAGTGTAGTGTGCTTGGCCCTCTGCTGTGGTATGTCTATTTTAACGACATAGGTCAACTCATTCCAGAAGCTCAAGCCTATGCTGATGCAAAAGACGCTAACTGATGCAAACTGTTAATTATACATACTGACTGATGCAGACACAAACCATCACATACAGAAAGGAAGAAATGTCAACTGCTGCAAGAATTATTAATCACGAACTTTAAGCGATTTCTACCTTGGGTAGGAGATGGTCGGTTACATTTGCGGCTGAGGAGACACAAGCGATGATGATAACTAAACTGCACAGGGTAAAAAGAACAGTCTTTGTGTCCCTTTGTATTGACATTCTGAATTATATCTAGATATTATTGAATATTTTGTGGCCATGACGTTGCTAAATTGTCTTTTTATAATCATTCATTGTGCTTCTTTCTACTCGACAGCAGCGGCTGGCAATCTTGGGAGGAGCAAATTCCTTTACACTCTGAACACACATTTCATGTCCAGCCCACATCATTTCTCCTAAACATGTCAGAAAATAGTTCTTAGACATTATCATCCCGTCATTGCTGGACTATTTATTTTAGCAGTCTGGAGAACTCGAGAGATGTTCGTCCATGTACTGTTCCCGGCATGATAAGAGCTGACATAGAGTCCCACATAACCCATTTTCGTTCAAATCCGGTAGAGATTCACCCAACAGAAATTTCACAATAGCTGTTAAGCTCTTAACGACAACATTTCATCAGCATCATTTCCATTTTCATAAAACAAAAAAAAATCAAGAGAAATAAGCGAACTATCCGAATATTTTGGTTTAAATTTAGGTGTTTATTTAGATGCTTTAATCCTAACTTATTTATGCGAATTATTTTCGTTGCGCTGGATTGAATAGGTGCCTTCCCTTAAAAATTACTATTTGCCATTTTATAATTATAGACCTCGGAACATGTAACGGAATCAACTAGGTATATGATACATTGTTTCATGTTCGTGTTGTGCTGATTGTGCTGTGGTCTGCACTCGAGATAACGGACTGAATTAAAGCTGAAACAAAATGTTTATCATCTCTTGTAAAGACATGAAAAAATAATAAAGTTAACTTCAAGAAATCAATTAATCTTTTAAAAATGCAGAACGACAGAAGGGTAAATAGACAAAGAAGTGAAAATCGGTTACGAAAAAATAATTAGTCATACAAAGAAAGGAAATTAAAAAATGAGAGAAGGAAAATGCAAGGAATAAAAATATGAAAAAGTATTAATAAAGTTCAGTAAATACACTTCGCTGCTTAAGTTGACGTTTATTAAAGGGTGAATAAAATGCTCCACTAACTCGCAAAGACTTAACTTCTAAGCAGCTTTTTCAAAAATATTGCAACATCCTCTAATGTTGTATTCCTGGGCAGAATTTAGAATCTTTAAGCCATATACTGAACGAAGTTGGAAAAATCTTCAACGCGTTCATCAGTGTAAGATGAAGCTTCCCTAGCTTCTCAATATATATGCTTTTTTAAACATATATGAACAGATTTATTAACAGATTACAAACCGTGAACATTAACTCACAGATAATTCCAAAAAACAGTAGAGTGAAGTGATGCAACTATCCAAACTCATATACATAAAATTTCCACGTTCTAAATTCACAGAAGCATTACTTCCGAATTTAATACGTCATGCAACATCATTATTGACGAATACATTCCTGATAGGAGAGCATTATATCTAAACACAAAACTTGACACAATAGAATTAGTTTCAACTCGCCGCATTTCACAGCGGCACTTCATCATCCCATCATCCACAGGGCATCCATACTTCCCTGTGTGCTTGTGACTTGAAAGAATTCTTTGTACATAAATTTGTTCCAAGTAAACAGACCTACTCATCATATTGACCAGTTTGGCATTACATCCACATAAATTTTATTTTGGCATCCATACTTCTCTGTCTATGCAATCTCTAATATGGGTTTCTGTCAATGTTCCAAACATTACATTCAACTCAGTTAAAAGGTAATTTATGAGCTCGCTCGCACTTCAGTTCTCGCTGTTGACTTTAGACATTGTATTTTAGCAAATATAAATGCATTTCCGTTTTGCCTGTTGTTTCTGAGAGGTTTTGATAGGTCAATTACATCTGCATCCCGATACAGGGCGAGCATTGGTTTGGGAATTAATTCGTTTAATATTGGTAGCTTGGCTGCTGTTGTGTTGTTTAAAGGGGAAGTGCTGTAGGAGTTGTGACTGGTGCATATATGGTCTATTTCGAGTGCGGGTCCTTTTTAATCTGCTTTGTGCATCTAAAAAAAAATAATCATGCTGCATTATCGTTTCCTTGTATTTTATTCCCTCTGCAAGTTGTTGTGTCTTTCATGTTAAAGTGTCGGAAAGAGTTCACAGAATCTCCTTTCATCTAGTGAGGATTTACACGTTTCCATATGGACTAACGAGCAGCTAATTGAAAGCAACCTTCTCCCTCTCTGAACATATACATGTAGTTTTTTGGGAAATGGGTAATTTCATACAATATATTACTGTATCTGCACACTCCCCTAGCATAGTATTTACACCAATGTGCCTGTCTGGTCATTTTCTGCTTCATTTTTATTCTGTTATTGTCTGTCATTGATTTGACACATTTTCTGTTCTTTTAAATTCCTACCTCTCATGCACTGATGTTATTTAGATATGTTGTTTAGGAATATCTCCTTTACTGGTATTATAATTCTACGTCATTTGACACCTTCTCTTTCAATTCTCTTCAATTATATTTACCTGTTTTTTTCCACTTATGTTTTCCTGCGGCTTATATATGGTGATTTGGAGTGCTTCAGTGTCCATATTGTTTTTCCCATTCAATATAATAGTTAGCAAGGTCTCTAGTAAAACATACCTTCAGTCATGATTTATAGTATTTAAGGTATCTAATGTTGATCAACTAAAGTTGATCAACATTAATTTGTTTTCATGCAAACTCAACAATAATGACATTTCCTTGCACCGCTGCTATTAAAAATTGTGTACAAGCAAAGGGACACTTTGATCACCTAATGAAACAACTAATGACCTGCTTGTGCGTTCGAAAGGTTATATTATTTTTATCAAGGAATATCATGAGGGTGTCGGCCTCTCTGTCTGTGGAGAGGGTGAGTGGTAGTCGGCAGCTTATCTGCTATTCTTTGTCTTTTATAAGACTGTTTATCATCCTAATATCTCATTTAATGTATGTGAATATCCCCAAACTCCCTTCATTGTGGTATATGTTATCATTACCGTTAATCACGTTATTTGAAGCATATTTATTGTATATCTGATCAACTACATATTATTATTTGTGTTGTACGTAATATTCGTCAATAACCAACACTACCACATGTACTGTTGTAATTATAATACAAGAGTACATGTGGTAAAACCAGACGCACTCTGCTTGATTGAGCGTACAAAGTACACACTCAGGTTGTTTGAGCGTACAAAGTACACACTCAGGTTGTTTGAGCGTACAAAGTACACACTCAGGTTGTTTGAGCCTACAAAGTACACACTCAGGTTGTTTGAGCCTACAAAGTACACATTCTGGTTGTTTGAGAGTACAAAGTACACACTCTGGTTGTTTGAGCGTACAAAGCACACACTCTGGTTGCTTGAGAGTACAAAGTACACACTCTGGTTGTTTGAGCGTACGAAGAGAGCATCTGCTTTGATCATTGGCACTATATGATCTGTGTGTGTGTGAAAGGGGGTGTGCGAGAGAGGGTAGACGAGGGGTGTTAGGGGTGTATGGACTACAAAGGGTGTGTGTGGAAAAGGGGAGCGAGTTGGACACACACACACACACACACACACACACACACACACACACACACACACACACACACACACACACACACACACACACACATACACACACTTTATAAACGAACCAAAATCTGTTTGTACATATACGTTCGCTCTCTCGCTATCACCTCTAAAATTGCCTCTAATATTAGCTTGACCATTCGCGAAATACGCCAAATATAACACTTACTCACTTCCTAATAAAATATTTCACACGCAAACATTAAAATGTGATATATATACATCTGTTCCCGCCAAACATGCGTTCCCCGGACTGTAAGTTGTCACCTCCAACACGCTTCTTGATTATTTCTTTTTTGGTCATCAGCTTAATTGTCCACTACTTTGAGAACTAGGAATTCATCCGTGTCTAAGGTAAAATATTTACACTTTTCCCAGGAGCGAATAATGACAGGACCCAACGGGCAGACTCCCCTACACCACATGCACCAAGACCACAGACCAGACACACCTACACTACATGCACCAGCACCACAGACCAGACACACCTACACTACATGCACCAAGACCACAGACCAGACACACCTACACTACATGCACCAAGACCACAGACCAGACACACCAACACTACATGCACCAAGACCACAGACCAGACGCACCAACACTACATGCACCAAGGCCACAGACCAGACACACCAACACTACATGCACTAGGACCACAGACCAGACACACCAACACTACATGCACTAGGACCACAGACCAGACACACCAACACTACATGCATCTTCGACTGAAAGATATGAACACTTGAGGCCTGGCGCTAAACGTTTTTAAAACTGGTTTTGATAATTTCATGTTTGCAATTGAAACTAAACAATTGTTTGTATTTGCACCTCTTAATTCTTAACATTTTGTGTATACACTTTACGAATTCAATTCAATTGTTTGTGGCTTCCAAGGTGATACACTGCGATTTGGGGCTACATGAAGTCAGCCCACGTATCACGAGACAAAACACATGATTCATGTATCGTATTCGTTCGGAATATCATTCACATTCAAATTCCTGGGTGGATTTCCATCTTCGTTCCAATATTTGTAACTGTGTATGATTGAGTGTATTGTTTGAAGAGAAAAGAGAAATAATATGATATGTTTGGACAAGTGGTTGTCATCTTAAATGTGAAGCATAAATAGTGTGTGTACTCACTTACCTGGTTATACTCACCTAGTTGCGTGTGTGTACCCAACTAATTCACCTAATTGTTCTTGCGAAGGTTGAGCTCAGGCTCTTTGGCTCCGCCTCCTAACTGTCAATCAACTGATGTACAGATTTCTGAGCCTACTGGGCTCTATCATATCTACATTTGAAACTGTGTATGGAGTCAGCCTCCAACACATCACTGCCTAATGCATTCCATCCGTTATCTACTCTGACACTGAAAACGTTCCTTCTAACGTCTCTGTGGCTCATGTGGGTACTCAGTTTCCACCTGTGTCCCCTTGTTCGCGTCCCACCAGTGTTGAATAGTTTATCCTTGTTTACCCGGTCGATTCCTCTGAGGATTTTGTAGGTTGTGATCATGTCTCCCCTTACTCTTCTGTCTTCCAGTGTCGTAAGGTGCATTTCCCGCAGCCTTTCATCGTAACTCATGCCTCTTAGTTCTGGGACTAGTCTAATGGCATACCTTTGGACTTTTTCCAGCTTCGTCTTGTGCTTGACAAGGTACGGGCTCCATGCTGGGGCCACATACTCCAGGATTGGTCCTACATATGTGGTGTACAAGATTCTGAATGATTCAATGCATAGGTTCCTGAACGCTGTTCTGATGTTAGCCAGCCTCGCATATGCCGCAGACGTTATTCTTTTTATGTGGGCTTCAGGAGACAGGTTTGGTGTGATATCAACTCCTAGATCTTTCTCTCTGTCCGTTTTATTAAGTACTTCATCTCCTATTCTGTATCCTGTGTCTGGCCTGTTTCCACTGCCTAGTTTCATTACTTTGCATTAACTCGGGTTGAACTTAAACAGCCATTTGTTGGACCATTCACTCTGTCTAGGTCATCTTGTAGCCTCCTACTATCGTTCTCAGTTTCAATCCTCCTCATAATTTTTGCATCATCGGCAAACATTGAGAGAAACGATATTATACCCTCTGGGAGATCATTTACATATATCAGAAACAGTATAGGTCCAAGGACTGACCCCTGCGGGACTCCACTGGTAACGTCTCGTCAATCTGAGACCTCACCCCTCACACTGACTCATTGTCTTCTGTTGCTTAGGTACTCCTGTATCCAACGGAGTACCTTCCCTTTCCCTCCAGCCTGCATCTCCAGCTTTTTCACTAGCCTCTTGTGTGGCACTGTATCAAAGGTTTTCTGACAATCCAAAAATATGCAGTCTGCCCACCCTTCTCTTTCTTGCCTGAAAGAAAGAGAAGGGTGACTGTTGCAGAATATCACCTTCTAGAGTGTGTGTATTCACCTAGTTGTGTTTGAGGGGGTTAAGCTTTGCTCTTTCGGCCCGCCTCTCAACTGTCAATCAACTGTTTACTAACTACTATTTATTTTCTTCCACACCACACACACACATACACTCCAGGAAGCAGCCTGTGACAGCTGATAAACTCCAAGGTACCTATTTACTGCTAGGTAACAGCGGCATTCAGGGTGAAAGAAAATTTGCCCATTTGTTTCTGCCTAGTGCGGGAATCGAACCCGCGCCACAGAATTACGAGACCTGCACGCAATCCACCAGGCTACCAGGCCCCCCTCCATCAGGCTTCCAGGCCCCCCCTGGTGTGTGTGTGTGTGTGTGTGTGAGTGTGTGTGTGTGTGTGTGTGTGTGTGTGTGTGTGTGTGTGTGTGTGTGTGTGTGTGTGTGTGTGTGTGTGTGTGTTTGCGTGTGTGTGTGTGTGTGTGTGTGTGTGTGTGTGTGTGTGTGTGTGTGTGTGTGTGTGTGTGTGTGTGTGTGTGTGTGTGTGTGTGTGTCTCACGTGTGTTTGAGAGAGCCACCATGAAGTGGAAGACATGAAACAAAGACGCCAGGAGCCTAAGAAAGGAACATCACAAAGGTTACCAAAGAGAGAGACAGTGAGCCTGAAAATAAAAGATGATAGAAAATACCGAGTAGTGGAAGAAATGGTCCACTGATGGAGAGACGGAGAGAAAAAAAATCAAGAGACAGACTGATAGATAAATACAGTGAGAGTGATAGACAGACAGACAGACAGAAGTAGATAACAAATAACTGTTGATACAGTAGAGATGAGACGTTGACAACTGGCTGCTCGGGGAGAGAGAACTGTTAGTTTTGAGGCTGAGGTTAGTTATCTGGTTAAATATATTGACTAGGAATTTCGTTTATTGGTGTCAAGTGCCTGCTCGTGGCGGTGGTTCGACCCAGAGGTGATTGTGAGTCGCTGTTTGTTATATTGGAATTAGCTAGGATCAACAGAGGTCTGGCAGCTGAGTGGACAGCGCTCGGGATTCGTAGTCCTAAGGCTCCGGGTTCGATCGCCAGTGGAGGCGGAAACAAATAGGCAGAGTGTCTTTTACCCTGATGCCCCTGTTACCTAGCAGTAAATATGTACCTGAGAGTTAGATAGCTGCTACGGGCGGCTTCCTGGAGGTGTGTAACAAAAAGGAGGCCTGGTCGAGGACCGGGCCGCAGGGACGCTAAGCCCCGAAATCATCTCAAGATAATCTCAAGAAGATAACCACCACAGTAGTCGGATGGATATCTTACCCTGAGGCTTCAGTGTTGACTGCCAGACACCAGAGACCTGTGGATCAATATCCGGTTAGTTTTAACAAACCGAGACGGCTGCAAATTATAGTTATTGTGTAGGACACATGTTAGTCTTTACTTAGTAATAAAGTGATATCACTATCAGAATAGATGTTAGTTTTAGTGTTGTCGTACAGACCTTTATTTTGTCTTGCCACTCCGTAAAAAATCCAACCATTTAGCCTATCCAGAAAAGTATGAACCCAATCAACCCATCTACCCTATCGAGTCCTACATGTGTAAAATATGAATTTCTGTGAACATTTGTTATTCTTAATAGGCTGCGTTTGAAACGCTAGTTACCATAACGTTAAAAACGCGATCTATAGGTTGAGAAAACGAGTTACAGGTTTGAGGTTATAAATTAACTGAAAAGAAAGGTGATATATTTTGTGCTTCTGTTAATATTCAAACGTTTATTGGTTATGTGTTAACTTTAGTAAAAGTTAATAAAAACTGTTGTTTCACACACTTAGGATACAAAAGCTTGTATTTTAAGTATGTGGTCAAAGCTGGTCGGAAGCTCTTGAAGGATATTGAGCTCATAAATATTTTTCAGAATAATTTCCTAATGCGATTTTAAAAATTTGTCAAATAAATCGATGTAATATTTATTTTATTCCGTTTCCAGTCGTTCTTAGTTTACGTTTAATAATTTTTATCTTCAGTTATCTCTAGTTATTCCTGTGTTCTGTTTCCTATAAATTATTCTCTCTGTTCGCAGCTGTCCCCTGTAATTATATTATTTATCCCAGCGATTAACAATTATCGTAGTGTTTGTCCAGAGGATTTCATTTATTATAACGTCTTTTAAAGTAGAAGAATAATTTATTATCTGTTATTAATTTATTTAATTATCACAAAATTCATAACCACTTTGCCCCCTTTCTTCTTCGTTACAGTTTGAGTAGCATAGAAAGGTATTTCTTCTCCCCTTTGCCATGAAAGCAAAGTGGAGAAGAAAAAGAACAAATCCAGGGAAAACAAATCAATAGAAAATCGAAACATATTTCACAAAATTTATAAAGTGCAACATCAATCTTATCAGCCGTGGAAAAACTGTATAAGAATAACATTGCATTGAAAGCCCAGGACTATAGCCTGACATGATTCCTTGGCCACTTCAGGAGCAGAACATCTGTGAAGGATTAGTGATCAAGCCACACAAACGTGAGGAAGGACGCATAATAAATAGGAAGGCTGAGAGGCAATGAGAGATTTGAAGGCAATTTCCGGCAATATTCTTATCTATCACCGGTGATTAGTACCTTAATTAGACAGTCAATCCAATAGGAAATACTCCTTTAAAATATAAAAGGATACTCAGAATGCTGATAAATTGCTAATTTGGTGGCAATATAACGGAAAAGGAACAGCATAAAACAGCTGAATTAATTACCAAAATAGTAAATAAGCTGGCTTTTCCAGTTACTAGAGAGACTGATACGAGGCAGACGCGCTCAACTTTTAGTACAGCTGTAGTTTGTCTGCAAATAAAATCACAGCTTTTACCAAATGAAACTTCTGCTTAGCAGACTTACTTGAGATTTATAGCACGAAGACAGAAATTAAACAATAGAATGAAGAATGGTCAGAGTGCATTTTCGTATATTATATAAAATCATTCATTTCTGTTCAGCACGATAAACTCCTACTTATCTTAGAAAAGTTGGTTGGAGTATCTGGAAGTGCTGAAGTTGTTGAGAGAGCACCTCTCAACAAAAAGCAAAGAGCTATAGCGAGGGGAACTATCTAAGCAAAAATATATAATGAGTGGAATACCATCGGATATTGCCTCCAGCATTTAGATAAAGAAATTATATAGGTTGTATATTTTTTTGAAATTATAGATGATTTAAAACTGCATTTATCCGAAAGAACCGGAGATTATAATACCCTATAAAATTATCTTGAGACACTCCTGAGGAAGTTATGAAAAATGGTTACATAATATATTAAAGGAAAAAGAGATTCTTGAATCAGAAAAAGAGAAAGGCAGAGTAGACACAAACTACTCTAAATGCAGAGTTCGAAAATAGAAGAACAAAGTTATCTGCGAATGGTAAAATGCAACGAACATTTGTGTAGCCTCCAGGAATATGGACAGAGGAACATTCTGGGTTCTGTATGGTAAATTACGAGCCCTTTGTGAACCCGCTCTTACGTATGCAGTCCCGGCATGGAATCCCCCACCTGAAGAAGCATCCTTACAACTCTTCATAACTCTTTACAACAAAAAATAGCACACTATGACATGGAATCTGTATCAATATATTTGTTGGTTTAATAAAAATGATACACGCTAAGAGACGTTATTCTACATTATTTAATTAAAAGTCATTCCCTTCCTGTGTCGCTGGTGTATATGTTCTTACTTAATATTCTCCTCCTGCAAGGAGACTTTCAAACTTTCATAATACTGTCAGTATTATGTCACAGACTCCTTTTGTAACTGATCGTCTTGAATACTCTCTCTCTCTCTCTCTCTCTCTCTCTCTCTCTCTCTCTCTCTCTCTCTCTCTCTCTCTCTCTCTCTCTCTCTCTCTCTCTCTCTCTCTCTCTCTCTCTCTCTCTCTCTCTCTCTCTCTCTCTCTCTCTCTCTCTCTCTCTCTCTCTCTCTCTCTCTCTCTCTCTCTCTCTCTCTCTATCTCTCTCTCTCTCTCTATCTCTCTCTCTCTCTCTCTCTCACTCTCTCTCTAACTCTCACTCTCTCTCTCTCTCTCTCTCTCTCTCTCTCTCTCTCTCTCTCTCTCTCTCTCTCTCTCTCTCTCTCTCTCTCTCTCTCTCTCTCTCTCTCTCTCTCTCTCTCTCACTCATTCATCAGACATTTCCACACACCCCCTTTTGCTCTGTCCCGTCTCAAGTCTTTCCTATTTACTTGCTCCTCTGAGCATCTCCCCCTTCTCTAACTCTGCCTTCTTCTCTCACAACTGTCACATTATGTTTGAACCCTCCGCATCTTCATCCCTATCTCATTCTCCCTGCAACTTTTTTATTTACAACCTGGCTCTCCCCAGTTGCCCATTCACCTCTCCCCTCTTACCTTTTCTTTTGCCCCCTTTCTGTTTGCAAAACTCTACAACTTGGGCAACTGAGACTATAGGGAAGGAATAACGATGATTGAACTGAGAAGGAAGGTGTAGTGTCCATGGTGTGGCTCCGAGGTCATAGTCTGGTGACCTCTTAGTAAAAGACCGACGAAAGTCTTATCTCCATCTTAAGAATAAGATGGTCTTAAAGTCTTAAGAATTGCCTCCTAGGACGCTAGTCCACCGGAAAAACAGCTAGATGTAACAGTGGCAGCCATTAATGAAGAAACTGCTATCACACTGGCTGCTAATTTCTTTACCAGGATGTAACTCTCTGAAACAGAATAACAAGTTCCATCTCTATATTTAAATATTGATATCTCTCGACGCAGAACAGGCTATGGGGACAGATATGGTCAGCCTAAAATAATCAACCATCTATGCAGATTTGCAGGCCAGCTGATACCACCTCTCATTCACTTCTACCAACCTTACTTGTCACGGTCAATATAACTTTCTCAATTAAAAAAATGAAGTATAGTTTCAGTTCACAAGATGTGAGGTGCTTACAAGTAGACACCAACTATACCAGGGTCGCTGCTGCCAATTACTGGGTCAGATCTTTAGACAATGATTGCACAGTAAAGGAAGACTTTATTGGCTATAATTCATTAATATTCAGTATAATTATACTGCACAGAAAACAGCAGCACAAATCTTTGGGTGAACCCGTATCAGAAGCGTTTTGACACAAGAAATTGCAGGTTATTTTGAAAGAGAAAGGCACCATAATTTTCCAGCAAAGATGCAAGCATTATGCACTTCGGACAATGTTACTAAGTTAACTAATGAGTGACTTTAAGAATAAGTTCTCCAGATTGTCTGTGATGGAACAGAGGTAAAGAAACTAAGTTAGTTCCAGCATACCATAAAGACGCATATATGTTTTTAAATGTGTACTTTATCGACTATCTACATCATGTCCATTAAGGTCAAATTTATGCTGATATCTGGAACACCAACCTTTATATATAAGGGGGAGGAGATTTCCACTTGCTGCTGTTAAGTTTATTAATCAAAACTTTATGCAATATTGGGTTAGGATAAAGATGGCAGGTTACAATGATGTTCAGAAAATTCATATAATGTAGATAACCAGACATAACACCATATTTACTGACACTGGTGTAAATAGTCTCAGCGGAATAGCTGATCAGAGATGAAATTGGCTTCTTAATGAGTGAGGTTTGGTTCTTAAATTATCGTGAATGGCGACCAAGGCAGCAAAGACCTTCATAAATTTAAAGCACCTCTCATACCTACTGGAAAAACTGTTGTAAAACTTGTTAATGAAACATGTTTGTTTGATCTTTGATAGTAATTACAAATCTGTTTTCCTCCAATTTTTCTAATAAAGAACAATGCAAGTAAACTCACCTCATGCATGGACTCAGCTTCCACACTTGAGCTATCTTCAAGGACAACCAGAAGCTTGGTATTAACAACTAAATGTTTAGCCAGCTGTAATATGATTCATTTTGAGATCATTCATCCCATTTATTAAATATTTAATATAACATAAAATTTGTCCCTATTACGCCAGTGACCAGCCATCCTTCGAAGACAAGAGCAAATTAATATGAGAACTGTTTCAATAAAAGACTAAAATATCCAATAAGCTTCCGACAAAGTCTTCCAGTGAGCAACATAAAAAAAACGTTCAATATGGACAAATGATATTTTCACAGGAATGGACTAAACAAAACTGTTTAAAGAAGTTTAGGATACACGTCAAAGGTCTGAAATAATAATACCATGAGACATAACCTTTAGAGAATGCAGTAAAGTAAACATGACAATGAGAGTATGGATAATTAAAGGATTCAAAACATTGAATGTCACACATTCAATTATACGCTTTACAGCACTGGGGTGATTCCTCGGTCTTCACAACCCCATGTCAAGGCAGGCGAAATTGCAGTGTTAGAAAATATACCGAGGTCTTTTAAGGCTAACATGTAATATGTGAAGCATTTACGCTACTGATTAATCCTGAGATCATTCAAATTAAATTCCATGGAACACAGACGATAGATGTAACTCAATGCACACGGGAAAACCTGGAATGTCACATTCTAGTCTTACACAGTGAAATTGTAAAATTCTGGAATGAGAGAGATAGTAGGAAATTAACAATTATTACAATTAAATTGAAAGATATAGGTATTAAATACAATTAAATACAAAGGAGGAAACGCCGATAGGAGAGGGAGACCAACCAGCATGCTGCACCAAGTCTTCACGCTAAGGGACATTACCATTGAGACCATTGAGCACGAATTGCAAAAGGGTCAAGTGACCGTCTTGTATTACTATTTATCTATGTACAAATGCAACAAGATCCACGTGTTGTCTGTTCCTCTAAGCACCAAGATCCACCTGTTGAACATTAACCCAAGTTCCAAGATTCACGTTTTATCTTCTCCCATTAGTAATCAGTTCTACATATTGTATGCTTCACCCTGTAACCAGATCTGCATGTTATCTTTTCCCCATGGTATTACAATTTACCCGTTATCACCTACCCTCTGAAATCTAGATCACAGTGTTATCTTCTCTCCTGATTCCCAGATCATCGTTATATCTGTTCCCACTTGTAATTAGAGCCAGGTCTTATCTGCTCCCTCTGGTACCTAAATTCCCGTTTTTCTACTCTGTGGTATCAAGATCAACGTCTTCTACTTCGTCTTTGTATCCTGATCCTGTGTGTTATCTTCTCCCTCTGGTATCTAAATGAATTCATTGTTCTTGTATCAAGATTTACGTGTGGCTTTCTGCTTTCTGTCAGTCTCAGGTACTGACAGCCTTCTATTGTGTGATTAGATATTCCAACAATGCATTACCATCACCGTATATCATGGGAATTGTCAAAGTTTTCTGATGTCCTAAAATATCATCTGAATTATCGGGTAATAAGCTAGTGTTTCATAAATTTTCTGGTGAAGTTATGAATGATGAGCGAAGGATTATGTTAATTTAACGAATTCTCTGTGGTGACTCTTTTAGAAATTAGTTTTTTTTCAGATCGTTTTGCAACGATAAAAAAATATTTGTTTAAGGTTACTGGTAGAAGTATTAAGGAGTAATCATGTCAGAGGCCCGTTGGTAAGCAGCTGTTTTAATTACCTTGGAAGTAAATCATCGATTTGAAAGGTAGAAAAAAAGTAGACAAATAGTTTTCCGGTTTGTCCAACTCAATAGTGCCGATTTCTACGTTCTAATTTCGTTGCACATCCGTATATATACTTTGTTCCTCATTGTTACAATAGGTAATACCAAAAGAGGAGGATGGGCTGATTTGCCAGTTAGTATCGACGTTAATTTAACATTACAAGAGCATGTTTTGTTCACTTGTGCGGAGAGATGCAGTGTGTGTGTGTGTGTGGGTGTGTGGGTGTGGGAAGACAGAGAGAATGTATGTGTGGGAAAAACCAGCAATGTGTTTGTAGAAGAGTGGGGAAGGTGTGTGTGGAGGGAGGTGGGGATGGTGTATTAAACTGAGATAGGGAGGAAGTGTAGATATTTTGCAGTGTAGAAGAATGCAAGAAGGATGAATTGTCTCATTCTTGATGAATGGCATTGTGATGAAGAATGTGTATTGTGAAAATGGTTACTATGTAACGAGAAGGTGTGCAAAGGTGTGTGTGTGTGTGAGTGTGTATTGTGACGTTTACGGGGTGTGTATTTGGGGGAGCTTGGGTGAGTGTATGTGTGGTAGCAGAACGGTGATGTATATTTTGCAAGAGCCGGGGAGCCTGTGGATAGGGGGAGATGGGTAGAAAGTTTGTGGAGATCGATGGGAAGAGGGGGGGGGGGGAGGAGGGGTGATTGGGGAGACTTGAAGAGACGACCCGGGCACCGCCGGCCACCCCATCCAGTGAACCAGTATTAGGCCTGACAGTTGGGGCCTGACAGCTGAATGGACAGCGCTCAGGATTCGTAGTCCTAAGGTTTC